>NC_135074.1:13825000-14002500 GCF_051107435.1 Chaetodon auriga | reverse complement strand
CGTCTCCCTCAGATTGGAGCAGAACTCCCATCGGAATCTTGAACCGCATTTAATCAGCAGCTTTTCAGTTTTCCCAGCTTCACAATCCAATCCCACGCGCACACACTCATGCACACAGGTGCGCACATTCACGCATACACGCGCATATGCTCATGCACGCACACACACACACACACACACCCGTATCTCATCAAATTACACTCTCTTGCTCCTCTCATAATAATAATACATTATGCAAAAACATGGAAACAAATCCACGTGCAAAAATGTGTGTATGAGTGTGTTTGTAAAACACGTACACGTTCACCACCAGCAGCTCTGTGAGGCTGTAATGCTCATTGTAAAGCAAATTATAGGTTCCAAAGTTTGTGTTTTATCCTAAGCAGCTGCTGAAGTAAACGTAAAAATGGTTGTCATGCTAACATGGTGGCACTGACAATGTTAACATGCTGATGTTTAGCACATAATGTTTCACGGCTGTTGAGGTAATTCACTTAGAACCACAAAGTCAACCTCAAGGTGGCGATAGAGGAAAACTATCACCAAAGGGATCATCAGATTTCATTCTCTGGGGACGCTCAATATCTGTACCAAATTTCATGGCAATGGATCCAATATTTATCAAGGTATTTTAGTCTGGATCAAAGCGGTGGAAGACCGACTGATCATCCCTACAGCCCTGCCATGAGTGAGTTTGCCAAAGCCAAACTCTGGCATGTAGTTTATGGGGATGAGTACTTCTCTTGTTTGTTTTATGGAAACAATTTTAGCTCATTCCCCTGCCTGCTTTCAATTAATACACACACATACTCATATAATCATTGTGATGGTATAAACATCTCACACACACACACGCACGCACGCACGCACGCACGCACGCGCACACACACTTGTTGGAATTCAAACACCTTGGAGCGATGACATCTCAAAGCAGAGTCATACAAGCTAACAGGTAACAGAGGTGGAGCGAAAACCAGACAAACACATCCCTGCACACATAACGATTTAGTGGTTAAAATTCAAGTGAAGGCAGCTGGTGTGTTTTAAGAGAATAAGACCTGAGGTTGTTCTGGGAATACACACACACACACACAGGGACCTAATCACAGATGCTGGGAAGATCTTAGACATATGTTGGGGTCCATCCAAAAGCAGCAGGGGATGCTAAAAGCAATAAACAGTTGCTTTGTCTGTTTGTTTGTCTTTTTGTGCGCGTGTAGGCATGAGCTCGGGTTGCGTGTACCTTTGCAATAAGGCTGAGAGGTTCTCTGCAGGAAGGTGGCAGTGCTGATGTCATTTCCTGTGCCAGGTCAGGTACCTCCTGCTGCAGGTACAGCTCTAACATGGATGCCAGCTGAGACAGACCTTGTTTTTTCTCCTCTGACACAGAACTCAGGTCTGTCAAAAATGATTAAAGTTAAAGTTATTTGTCTGTCCCTGTGAGCTTCTGATTATGTCAAGAATACATTGACTCTTTATCTTCAGGAGAGAGCTTAGATATGGTGGACAAAGCAACCTTTTTATTTTATGCTGCGCTGGCATTCGACCCAAGCACAAAGCACACACAGAGTTTGGAGGAGAGACTTACGTGATTCATGCTCCTCTAAAGTGTAGAGCTCCTCACTACTGCTCTTAGAAGGACTTAACTAGAAGGAAAAAAAAGAAGGGGACATTAGCATGTTGTTACGGTTTTATAGGATTATTTATCTGCTATTGGTTTACGAGAAGATTTCATAAGTGCAAGAACAAGTGGAATTTTCCTAAACCAGCTGAGGTGCTTTTAATCTTTTAGTGAGATGACACATGGCTAATCTGAAAAATCAAGAAAAAAGCGAAGTTTTGATAACAAAGTAGTCATGTGCAGCCAATCAAAATTAAGTGAAGGAAAGGTTTAAATAGTCATTTTTATTGCATCTTCGTTGTGTATATTATTTTGAGTCCAGAAACATACCAAGGCAAAGATGAGTCTCGCAGCCAGGCGGACCGAGTCAGTGGGAATTCTCGGTAGGAGGCTTTTCAAACATTTACACTCTCTCTTATGTCCAGACCACGCTTCTCTCTGCAGGAGAGGGGCATTTCAGCAAACTGACAGACACACACCAACATACAGTACATACACACTTCCATATGCGCACACACACAGATACTATACCTGGCACGTGATATTGCAGTAGCGAGCCGTTTTGCACTGGGAACACCTCAGCAAGGTCTGACGTCTGGACAGAAGGAGAGAGAACAGGACTTGCTAATTCTGCACAGATTGTCAACTGCACTTCTAAAAGAAAGCAAAATCATACAAAGGCTGATTCACTTTTATAAAAAAGCTCCCAAGGCCAGGGGTAGAAAAGTCCTCCAGCTTCTCTCATGAAGTCAGTCAGTGAGCTGAATTGGGACCAGCACGTTGTCAGACTTTCACTATTGTTGCACCATTTTAGCGTCTGAATAAACACTGTTGAACTGCTCCACATATAAAACAGCTTTGGTCATAGTCAGCTGCCACATTACCAAACATATGCACATATCCACTCAAGCATCCTTTATGTTTCTACTATTGTCTTCACCTTTTTTCATGCAACAAAGTCGTCTTTTCCTTTTCTGCTTGCTATATTAAGCCGACCGTGTGCATACATTATCTAGTTTTATCGACCTGCCCATCTTCTTTTAGACTGTCTTAAGAGCAATACATTAGGTCCACTCTCTTCACTGTCACAGCCTGTTAGTATCAAAGCACTCGCATGTGTCTTAGTGTGTATGTGTTTGCTGTGCACATCGCCCATGTCTCTTGTTTTGTGCATGTGTGTTTCTTGTCTCCGTGGTCTGCTGTGTTTCTCAGAGCGACACTGCTGTCCTCTCCAGTTAGCCTGTCAGTCCAATAACAAGCTTAAAGAGCAGTGTCTATCTGCTTCACGCAGCCAATTACAGCCAGTAGATAGACCATCCCTAAACCACACACACACACACACACACACACACACACACACACACACACACACACACACACACACACAAAGACAAGATGTGAGTCAAAGGAACTCTGTCAGAGTGTGTTTGTGCACAGGCCAATACGATCCATACAGATTATACATATATAGTACATAGGTATTGTGCTTGCAAAACATAACATTGTAGCAGGCTGTTTTGCCTTTATTCGATAGTAGACATTGACTGATTTATTGTTATTTGGGTCTGTAAGTCAAAATAATTGACGATAAATAGAAATTAAAAACCAAAACATATGCAATTGCTTACAAAATCATGAAATAATTCAGCATTTGGCAGCTAAATGGGACACATATTTCCCTCAGGTGTTTGTGGAGTTTGCTGTATCAATTTAAAAGGTGATGTCAACTTGTTTACCCTGCCAGCAAGTGGCCAAAAATTAATTTCAATATTAATCATATATTTAATAATTTAACATGACAGAAAGGAGACAGACTGGAAAAATGGAGAGCAAAGAGGATGACATCCAACAAAGCTCCCCTCGCTGAAATGAAAGCAGGAACGTTGTGATTACATGGTCTGTGGCCACGAAATGAAGGGGATGTCCCTTAAAGCAGGTTTTTCAAGTCTTTAACTCTGAATCTAACCTCTGTAACAGACTGCTGGACCGTGTGTCCTTGCAGCTTGATAATCTCATTTTACACAGGATCTCTGCGCTTCAGTAAGGCACATCTGCCAGATGCTCTTTTCATTTAAGTTTATTAAATACCCTCATATTGAAAGTCTCTGCAACAAGCACAAGCACCAATGACCCAGAATGCTCTGAACCTTGTATTCAATTTTCTGTTTGTGAGTGTGTATAGGATTTCTTTGCATTACTAGCGCCATTCCAATATTCGAGCATAAGTGAAGGAGAGTCAGCCCAAGGCTTGTTTGCTATGAGCTCACATGCTGCAAGAAGTCACTCTGTGTGATGAGAGAGGGGCAGATAAAATGATTGCTAATTAAACCTGACAAAGGATAGCATTATGTGCTTACACACACACACACACACACACACACACACACACACAAATTGAGGTAGGCCTAATGGAGAACATGTTACGATAGATGTAACACAATCACCCAGGGCACATCGTACTGAATATGGGACATTTGATTAGATTGGACATACTTATGACTGCGGTAGATGACATTATGAGAACCTTAAAGGCAAAAGCACTAGCAGACATATAATATGAACACACACACACACACACACACACACACACACACACACACACACACACACCCTCACATACACACAGTGCAGGTCTGACAGAAGGCTGTTGCCTGTTAATTTTAGTGACAGAAGCTAAGTGTTTCTTATGACAGTCTATCAGTGTGTGACCAGACTGGACTGTTACATTTGGCTCAAGGCCCCCTGAAGCTTTGACAAGTTTCCAAAACACACTCCTTTTTCTGTTCTCTCCTCCTGACTCTCTTAGCTTCTGTAATTTACAGCTTCCCTCTCCGTCCTTCTCCTCTCTTCCTCCCCTTACCTCTTTTTATCCCCCCTCTCGCTATTTGCGATGACCTTTCCAGCCTGAAACCCAGTGGTTGAATTTATAGTCTCAGAGATTCATGACAACACAACTATTCTTGTCATGTTGAGACCTACCAGAAACAGGGAAGCCACCCACAATTTAAGAAACACATGCCTGCAGTATGAGACACAAAGCAGGAGCAACAGATAGGAGTATGCCAGAATTAAACACAGCCAGGTTCTGTGCAGCTTCAACAAATGAGCTGTATACGTAACTCACACACTAAGAGTCTGGTCACATCACAAGCAGCCAGCTACAGGAAGTCCATCCATCTTCCATGAGCTCAGGAAGGCTGATGCTGAGCACGACCCCATTTTTACGTCTACGCTTGTTCCCGGCAGCTTAATGCTGTGGGAAATGTTGCCCTTGCAGGGGCAGTAGCACGGTGATAGAGCTATATTATGGGGTTGGGAATAGAATCTCAGTTCCAAATTAGAACCAAATCCAAAATGACAAGAATTTGGGTACCATATAAAAAGCATTGAAGTTCAGTTGTACCAATTGGTTCCTAAATGGGTTACCTTTTATTGTTGTAAACAAAGGCTACATGCCCGTAAGGCCTTGGCAATCGGCCAGGACCTGTCTAAATCATGCATTAGTGCAACAGTGTGTCAGTGACTGGCTGTGATGTGGGAGCTAACAAAGAGCTGGTGGTCGAGCTAACGGTGAGTGAGTGGCAGTGACCAGCGGAGGTCCAAGGACAGCGAGTGAGAAAAAGATGAGGCAGAAAAGTCACCCACAGGCTCTGATCACGGCAAGACAAAACCTAGCCCTCAGCACCAGATCTCACAGCAGACAGGACTCAAGGTGCTGCCTGTGCAAAGATGCCCCAGAGACAGCTCAACACATAGTAGTAGCATGTAAGATGCAAGCTGGGACAGCATACACGGAGAGGCAAAACCAAGTGAGTGGGATAATGTACAGGAACATCTGTGCCAAGTATGGATTACAATGGGTCCCAATGGGACACACCCATGAAAGTGGTTGAGACCAACAGAACTAAGATCCTGTGGGACTTCAAGATCAAGACTGACAAGCAGTGGCTGTCTGACCAACCAGACATTGTGGTGGTTCACAAGGGGCAGAAGAGGGCAGTAGCGATAGATGTGGCAAATCCAGCTGACAGTGACATCAGAAAGAAGGAGCATGAGAAGACAGGGAAGCACCATGGGGTGGAAGGAACAACTGGAACAGATGTGGAAGAAGTCCAAAGGGGCCCCAGTGGTAATAGGAGCGTTAGGGGCTGTGTCCCCAAAACTGGGAGAGTGGAGCCCACAGATTCGAGGTCCAACATCTGAGGATAATACATACTGCACAGCAAAAATAAAAAAAAAAGACGATGTCTCGTAGGGGTAAGAGAGGTACGCTGAGGATGTGAGATGAACAGACTGAAACCCAGACGGAGTATTAGTACAATACTGTTTATGTAGTCACTAAGCTACAATAATGCACAGTTGCACCACAGCAACTGTTGTTATGGTGACTGCCTCCGGGCTGATAAGATTTCAGCATTTATTATCCATTCAAACACACACACACACACACACACACACACACACACACACACACACAGCGGATATACATGCATCACTGTATACTATTGGTCTCATGATTCAGGTACTCCATCAGGACTGCAGAATTCATATCTTGGCTAAACGTAATTGAATATTTTCTCCCTGTAAGGATTGCGTGACACTCATGAAACAAATATTTTTGCTCCTTGCTTGTTATAAATGAGACAATGGGATGGTGAAAATGTAACACACTGACTTTGATTATTGGCTAAATCTGCCCAACTTGCGCTGTAATTTCGAGGTCATCTGAAATATCCAACTACAGCTCGTGAACAACAAGAGTACATTCTTTTATGGGAGCATCTTGTACACCAGTTCAACCAACTGTCCTTTCAGCTGGCTGCTTACTGTTTGTCATTTGGGATTATTTGGTTCAAAGAGAAACAAACGCCCACACATATTCTGTACATTTCACACGTTATGCTCTGGCCTCTAGGCAATAACCAACAGGAGTTCAGTCACATACACCGCTGCAAACAGTGAATACAGTATGATACATACATACACACACACACACACACACACACTGATTGAACATCATCCAAATATAGATGTGGACAGCAGCAACAAAGGGAGAACGATCATGATAAACAGGAAAGATGACAGGAAAGAAACCAACGGAGGTCAGAAAGAAATAAAGTCCCTTAGCCTTCATCACTTCATTAGTATGCAACAGAGCCATACTTTCCTGTTTAATAAGAGCACCCACTTTCATTCAGCCATTATGATTCCTCCCATGAAGCACATCTGTCTCATCTTCAGCCATGTTTCTTATGTTCCCTCTCCCTCTCTCTCTTCATCCCTTTCTTTCACTCTCACTCTCTCACTCTTCTTCTTTCTGCCCTTCTTCTTCTTCTTCTATGTCAGATGTTTTGTGAAGTGATGCTGTTCTGGATAGCAGGTCCATGGTTGGACTGCGGGCACAGTGGGAAAACTCATGAATAACATTAGATGGGTTTCATTAGGAATATGCAGAGGGCTGGATTAAAAAGCAAAGTCTCTCTCTCTCTCTCTCTCTCTCTCTCTCTCTCTCCTTCCTGTCATACTCTCTTATTTTGCTCGTCTTCCTCTCCCCTCTAGTCCTCGGCCCTTTTCTCTCTCATATGCCACACAGAAGGGGTGGGATGATAATCAATTCATTTAAATATCTGACTCCAGTTTCACACCACCACTGACCAACAATTTGGATTAGCAATTCATTGTTTAAAAATATATGTATATGTATATGTAGAGTATGAAGATATTACCTTGGTTCTTGGAAAATGAGATTGACATTTTTCAGTATTTTCTGGCATTTTAATGACTAAATAATTGGCACAATCGATAATGAGATGAATTGTTAGATGCAGCCCTCATCAAAATTACTGTAATGAATATAATGAGAGTCTATGGTCATGACATGAACCTCTTTGTATTTTGTCACTCCACAGGCACAGAGACAAAAAGCAGAGAGGCTTTACGAATAATACCTGATACCTTTTCTACTGTAGAGAAACCTGGCTGTTTATCCTGCAAGTTATATTCTCAAATCAAACATATTCAATCTCTAAATAAGCTGATCTGTATTTTGTCTCAAATCGTTAAAAAGGTGAGGGTTTTTTATAATTATGAAGCAAGTTTTAAAAGGAAATTTCCATTCTGTGAGATAAATCTAACGTAATGAGGCAATTAAATTCTACGTTTTTTATATGGGTGCGTGCCTACTATGTATGGTGTGCCTACTTTATTTTCTTGTCCCCAAAGATAAAAGTCGTGTGCTGGGACACACAAGATATGACTAATGTGAGCTGAGAAGGAAATCTGGAAGAAGCACAAAAAGAGGAACATAAGAAAGATAAAGGACATAAAAACTGCCACCAGACAGTAGAGGAAGTGACTGAAACACATTGATATGTAAGAGCATAGATGTGTGCACTTCTGTGTGTACATGTGGTCAATTTTGTTACATCCATGCTATCAGACACCTAATTAGGCCTACCTCAGCATGCCTCTGATGGTGTGTGTGTAGCATGGTAATTAATTTCCCGGGAGTATTAGCTATGAGAGAGATTTAGTTCTGTGTTCGTGTGTGTGTTTGTGTATGTTAATAATTAGTGGGGTCCTCTTTTCTGGGCTGTCCGGTCGTGCCTGAGTGAATTTTCTCATTTCCAGGCTGAGTGGCCAACGCAGCATAACACCACTCGCTCCCACATGACAGGTGATGCTGTGTGCGTAATGTATGGAAATTGCTGACAAATATTAACATAAATCAACTGCAACATTCCTGATACCTTCAATGTTGTTCACGAATACTAGAAAAACAGAACTGCTGCATCCTGAAAGAGCTTGACATACTAGTTCTTGCACATGTAACAACGCTAATTCCTGCACAAACCCTCTCTTTGCAAGCAATGCCACTGCTGTGCATTACAAAATAAATGTGAGAAAAGGCAGGAATGAGTATTCAACAAATGAGAATGGCTTCCTGAAGGGACACTACTGCCATCTAATGTTGCATCAGTGCTACTATGGTACAGGCTACACTGAACTAAACCACTCAGTACGCTGCAGGCATCCACAGCTCAGCTACAGCCACACATCAACACATGATTTTAGAGTAGATTGGTGACTGGCATGTAAAACACTGCTGCCAGTGTGTGTGCGTGTGTGTGTGTGTGAGAGAGAGAGAGAGAGAGAGAGAGAGAGAGAGAGAGAGAGAGATGCCAGCTGTGCTGCATCCACAGCCATCCTCGAGCCCTTGCTGAGTTCTTAATGATTGTTTAGAGGATGATTCATTGACACCTGAGGGGACGAGTCTCCTTATGGATTTGTTATGATGATGGTGAGAGTACATGCGCATGCACACACTCACACAGACACGCGCATTTACACACAATAATGTCTAAATGGACCATCTACCTTTGAAAAGAAAAGCATTTTTTGTATCTTGCATTGTCTTAAAGCCCTCTTCAGAAAGCATTAGTTTCCCCAGTGCAAATTAGGTAATTTCTTTAATAGTAACTTTATTTGTAGAGCTCTTTTAAATGATAAAATCAAGCAGAATCAAATCTAAAATAGGATAAAGTATATTCAATAGTAAAATCAGGATGATACGGAAGCTAAAATCTGACATACAGATACACAAAAGGCAACACAAGGGGAACCTACAGGCTAGGAAATTACAAAAATGTCTTTTGCAGATTCAGCCATTTGCTTTTTTGGTGGCAGGACATATAAAAGGACTTAATGTGATTATTTAAAGGTAAGGTATTGAAGGCCGACATGTGTTGGAGATCATCCATGCAGGGCACTGAACGGGATTACAAGAATTCTAAAAGCAGATCAGGTGTGAGCAGGTGTGGTTTGATCTCAGTTAAAAGCCTGACAGTAGAAATCTGAACAACCAGAATCTAAATTTGACTTGCAAGTAAAAAGAAGATTAATCATGTGGGTGTGCTGTAATAAAGGCATGAATACGTTTCATGAAACGCTAGATCTGAACTTTGGTATGAGTCTAAGATAAAAGAAACATGGCTGCAGGCACTACACGGCTCCAACAGGAGCCAAGCGGATGTCAAAAAACTTCAGGATTGGTATCACAACAAACAATTACATTTTCTGTCGTATCCATATTTAACTGAAGGCAGAAACCTCATTCAGACTGGTCATGAACAGCAGTCATTCAAATCTTTTCCGAATGTGTAAATGAAGGGAAGAAATCATATGTTGGTGATTTTATCGTTAAGAGGATGAATCCTGTCCACACAGGACTTAAATCATTTAATTTGTATGTTAAGCTTTTTGCCTTCAGGTCTGACAGAGACATTAGCATTTACAAATAACAGATGCAGTGCCTAAGATCAGTGGAATAATGTAAATCTACAGAGAGCCTTTTCATTTTCTATTGCAAATACACACACAAACACTGCAGGTTCTGAACGTATTGCACATACATTCATTATGTAGTACCGAGCCTAACCACCCCAGAAAAAACAAATGCTCATCCCTGTGAGGACCGACCGAACATGTTCTGTGAGAGACATGCGGTCCTCAGAAGTACAGTTAAAAAGGATACACACAGATGTTTTGCTTGATGAATGCCAAGCTTTACACACATGGGGAGGCGTGTTCCCAGTTTACAGCAAATCACTTGGTTTGCAAATGATACAGCTGTGTGTGTGCGTGTGTGCGTGTGTGTGTGTGTGTGTGTGTGTGCTTTCTCCAACATCAACATGTTTTGAGACACCTGGGTATCTATCTGCAGGAGGCAGGGAAAACTAAAGGGACCTGGAGAACAGAAAGGAGGAAGAGGAGGAGGAAAGAGAAGTAGATGCAAGCAAATCTACATTAGAAATAAAGCAGAGAGTAAGAGCAGAGCCAGGTGGGATGAGGAGCTGCTGGAAACTAAGAAGGGTGAAGAACAACAGGGAGAATGAGGAAAGGCGAGAAGCAGATTGGTAGAAAAAAACATGGAAAGAAGGGAGAAAGAGAGGAAGACGTAAATGTCAGAAGTAGCAGATGGAAGGATAAATCGAGAGAAGGGAACAAGTGAAAGGAGGAGTGCTGACTTGCCTTTTGAACTACTTAACTCCCCTCATCTGCTCCTGCTCCTCTTTCTGTAGGCTCGTCTAACTGCATCTTAAGTAGCAATCTGCATGCTTCATATACCACTACATCTGCAGTCTTATCAGTGTGTATGTGCAAGCAAGTGGTGTATGCATAAGTAAGAGATAAAATGTGTGAAAAAGAGAGTGCCTGAGTAAGAGAAGAGGTGGATATTTGACGGAGAGACATATGGTTTGTGCCAAAAGATACAGACAGAGAGTGCACCGAAAGAAGAACTGTATTCAAACACAATGCAGTGTGTCTGAAAATACATAGAAAATATGCGCATTCATTAAGCATGATGAGTGTGTGAAAACAGCAAAAAGCTCTCCAAAGGTGTGTTCAGACAAAACGTGAAGTGAATTTTAGATCCAAAAATCGATGAAAAAAAATCAGAGCGGGCACAAACAGATGGTGTAGGCGGGGCAAACTGAGGCAAGGCTACGTCCATATACATTGAAATGTTTTACATGAACCAAAGGATAAGAGCTGACCGTGGTGTTGAACTGTTTCATAAACATTAGGGCTGTCCCCTAAACAGCGATGATCCGAACGGTCAGTCAAGAAGCCTCCAAGTGGATTCGCTGCTTAGATGAACTTTACAAACTGAGTCATGTCTCAACACTACATGACTTACTGCATGACTAAGTTACTGTGGAACTAACTGATGGAAACAGAGAGGGGTGATGGAAATGGAGGGTCGTGTGATTCAGAGCAGCGTTTCTGTTTGCTGCTCCGAGGAGCTCTGCTCCAGTGCTGACGGCTACAAAAGTCACTCCTGGACCAGACGCTGCTAACAACCTCCTCCACTGTGGTCCACGTGCTTTGCTTTTCGGCTGACAGCCTATCAGCAGAGGGAAAAGCTGGGACTTTATGACCACGACGTTCTTTTTTTTATTACTCTGACTGTGTGGAAATCTGATGATTACATGATAATGAACAATGGCATTAAAATGCCAGTCTTTCAGGTACTGGCTGCTGATAAGGTTGTTGTACACGTTGGCATAAATGACACTGGTCCACACCCATGCTCCTTCTGCACTGGCTGGTCTAACAGACACATTGAAAGCCAAATCATTTAATTCCAGTAACACTTGTTTCCATGTCTGCGGAATACCCCTCTGTCTGGCTTTGTATACGAGGAGGAGGAGCTTAAAATCAATTCTGAGTGTTACAGGAAGTCAGTGCAGAGCAGCTGAAACTAGACTTATGTGCTCTCTGCTCTTGGTTCATCACGCTTAGATCTAAATCTCAGATAACACCAAGACTTCTAACCTCAGATTTAATCCACAGAATTAATTGAAACCTTTTTTTTCTCTTTATGTTTTAGGGTCGACTCGAAAGGTTTCTGTTTTGTCTTCAGTTGATTTTAAGTATTATGTCTATTTATTTAATGGCAAAAGAGAATTAATGATGGAGTCTATAGCTGCAGCATCATTTGGTTCAGCAGAGATGTACAGTTGTGTATCATCTGCATAACTATGGAAACATACACTGTGCTCTCTCATGATGTCAGTAATGGACTGAGGCAGCTGCCTTGTGCAACATCAAAACAGATGTCAACAAGCAGATGTGTTTCTCAAACACATGATCTCCAAGACTGACAGAAAACCAGTTTAACACACAGTCAGAAAGACCAATCAGCTTTTCAAGATGATTGATTAAGATATCATGGTCAGACTTATCAAATATTACACTTGCGTCTAAGAGGACAAGAATTCAGACTTTATTTTCATCAGAATTTAGTCTGAGGTCACTGATGATTTTAGTAAGAGCAGTTTCAGTCATGTGGTTTGTTCTAAAGCCCAACTGAAATTCCTCCAGGGTGTCATTTTCTTTAAGACAGAAGTTAATTTGCACCAGAACCATCTTTTCAACTATCTTACTGAAGAATGGAAGGTTGGATATCGGCCAATAGTTTGTTGGGTTTCTTTAGTGAGGGCTTTAAAACTGCTGTTTTGGAGGTATCTGGGAAGATTTGTAGAGATGTATTTATAATCTTGGGCATATGACTTGAAACACTGTAGAACATCGGCTTTAAAAATACTGTGGGCACAAGGTCAAGCTTATGCCTTTGCAATTGTCTCAAAAATGGCTTGGAATAGAGTTAAAATTCTTTCATCATTTTAATCTCTCAAGTCATCAGCATCTGGTCTTCTGTCTGTTCTGAAAATTACTAATGTTGTATCTTTTCACAATCTGCTTGGACCCTGATTATTGCCATCCGTGGCTTTATTTATTACTATTAGCATTATTATCACTAGAACAAGACATTCATGTAGGCTACAGGAGTGGAGCGTGGGGACGTACTGTAATGAAAACTAATGCAACAGTAATAAGGTTGAGTATTTACATGGTCGTGTTGCACACTTAGACACAGTTAGTTTTGGGGAAAATGGCTGTGACATAATCTCAGTCTCATTTGTTTGTTGATCTCAAATACTGACAGAAACAACATATGACTGGCTCAAAAAGCAGTGTCATGATTTGTGAGGTTTGCCGCATCTAACGTGCCTTGTTTTTACTTTTTGTTGTTCAGCTTCCCTCTAACAGGCATTTACATCCAGCTGAAATTAGAACAAAACTCTCAAGTCAACCTGTCAATACTTTTTATGTTCATTGGAGTAAAAAAGATCCCTTGGAAATTGGTTCATCCGACTTTCAATCAAAGGTTTTGTGCTATAAATATGACAAAAAGTTTTCGCTGCTTGTTTTTGTAGTTCGCACTGTTCTGCAGTATGTGTGTGTGTGTATGTGTGTGTGTGTGTTTGTGCGCATTGGTGTGTGTGTGTTTCTGTGCGGTCCACAGAGACAGTGAGTGAGAGATTGGTGTCAAATATAAAGACTTCTTCTGACAGAGATAATGTTGCCCTGCCCCCGTCACATAACACACACCCCAAACACACATACACGCATGCGCGCGCACGCACGCACACACACACACACAAACACACACACACACACACACACACGACCTGACAACTGAGAGAACACACAGAAGTTTTTCTTTGGTCTGTCATAAGCAGAGAAAAAGCCATCAAAGCTGTGTGTGTGTCTGATGTGTTATCTGTCCAACACAGACTGTGTTGCCTCTCTTCTACCTCCATCTTTTTCTTCAACTTCCTCTTCTTCCTATCACAGTATCAAGGCAAATCTTTAACTGTCACTATGACTGGGAATCAGTCTCTCGACTTGTATGCAAACATCATCAGCTGAAACTGTTTACAATGTTTGCAAACTGTAATTAATCAGTGACTTTCATCTGAACTGTGAAAACATCATGCTTGGACTGTGGTTTTGCCTGATGGTGGGAAAAAATTACACATAATGACATTATAGTATGTTTTTTTCATTGTATTGCAACTTAACAATCATAACTAATAGAAAATGATGAAGGCAGGGCTAGAGTGTAGTCCTCCCACCATCCTTACTTGATTTACGCTTTGGATACTGTTTGGATACGTTCTTTTTGATTCTAGCTGCTTTGTTGTGTAGTTTGCAACTTATTTTATCCATGAATGAAGCCCAAACCTCTAAGTCACTCATTTGCGTATCATTATGTCATTACCTGACACCTCAGTGGCCACATATCCTGCCTGGCCACAAAAAAACTTCACAACTTTAACAGAAAACACAACTGAAATCATCAGAAAGGTGGCCAGTAGAACAAGGTCAACATTATTAGACATGGAAATGCATAGATTTATGATACAGAGCTCCAAAGGGGTGAGTCACCCAAACAGAATAATTTACCACGGATTAACTTCAAATGGACTTCAGGGATGCACAATTCGTTGTTCCGCCATGTTTTCTAATTAATTAGCAAGCAAAGCAGATCTATTTCAAATACTTCTTCACTTTGAACCTGTGCCATCTGAAAGGGTCAGGAATTCACTGAGACTATAAAAAACGTTCTTCTCTTTTTCAGTCTTTGTTCCTCTATTATCTCTCCTTACTCCCCCTATGCTTTCTGTGAGTCTGGGAACCTCTAATAGCTGTTTGTTTGTTGACCTCTGGCAATTTGAATCCTGCTGAGATGTGTGTGTGTATGAAGTGAGTATGTTCTCTCAGCATTTATCACTCATTACTTGCATACAGCCTTCAAGGCCTGTAATTGACTTCAGCTTTGATGCCCCCCACCTGCTCATTTCCTGCACACACACACACACACACACACACACACACACACACACACAGACGTTCACTCAGACATACAGTACATCTCTCTGTTGTTCCTGCAATGAGATAGAGGCACACAAATACACACACACACACACACACACACACTCTTCAACTACACTCAGTCATGCTGTGAGACTAAATGTGTTTTAGTGAAAACAGGAAAACACACCTCACATCTCTTAGACCAATCTCTGCCTTGAGCATGTGGGCGTATGTGTGTGTTTGTGTGTGTGTGTGCGCGTGTGTGTGTTTGCATGAGCATGTGTACAAGACCTATGTTCTATAACTGTTTATGTGACACCAAGACAACTTACAGATCTCTCACTGATATCAAATCAATAAAAGAAGAATGAAAGCAACAGACGTTCTGACACTCAGGTTGATGAGCGTCGGCCACAAGCCAAGCAGATGACGCCATGACACTTACTCAGTATCTCAAAAACATAATTACACTCAACACAACTTGGACTCAGTCTTATCGCACACCAAGACACATACGCACACCAAGACACATACACACACACACACACACACACACACACACACACACACACACACACACACACCCTCTCATTAACACAGGCACGTAGAAAAATAATGGAATTCAGTGGAGGCACAAACACTCTAATTTATTATTGATTTCTTTTGTTAAAACTCTATCTTCCTGTGTGAGAGGGTGAATATGTTTTTTGAGATATTGAAAAAATGTCAGGTTATAATTTTAATGGCTTGTAGCCAGCAGTGCTAAAACTCTGTGTGTGGGTGTGTGTGTATGTGTGTATGTATGTGTGTGTGCATATCTTAAGCTAGAGATATGTGGACAGTAAATAACAAAGCAGGATTATGAGCGTCTTTTTCTCAGCTTCAGCAGCATTAGACATCTTGTGGAATCACCCTGCCATCTTTTGGTAGTTGTAAAGGCGAATACATCGTTAAGACAAATGACACAGGGGCTTAGCAAACTTCCGCTCAGAACAACCATGGCTGACCAGTTCAATAAAGCTCTTGCTCAGGGATGGGTGGGGGATCCCCTGGGCAATTTGTGAATACAAAAAAATTTGTATGATGATGACTGTCAAGATCAAAAGTAGATGCAGACAAAGGACAAATGATTATTTTTGTAAAGTAAAAGGCAAGCCAGTGCACCGAAGTTAGTTTGTGGGGACGCACTCAGTGATGAAGAAGGCCGATCTCAAGCGTCACTACAGTTTGAAACGTGCTAAACTGGATGAGTTGTGAGGACAAATGTTTTGGGTTCCCAACAGGCAGCTTTCAATAGAACATATTCTGCCAGACACAGTGTTACGCAGGCAAGTTTTGTAGCGGGTGAGCTACTAGCTAATAAGCTAGTATAATAGCACACACTGACACGGTGAGACTATGTGAGGAACATGGCTTCAAGTGGCCATGTGAGGATGCTGAGCAGATACAATGTTCACTACCTTAGTTTAGCATGTTAGCATGCTTACACTGGTTAATCAGCAACAGACACAAAGTACAGCTGAAGCTGATGGGTATGTCAGTAGTTTTGCTGGTACTCACTCATTAAATAAAGGACTGTGCATATCAGATTTTTTTCCTCATAATAGCACATGATGGAAGTCAGGTGATCACCAGAGGGATTCGAATTCATCCTAAGCGGGCTTGAATGTGTCTGTTGCGCATCCAACAGTAATGTCAGTAGGAGTCATCCACTGGGCATCATTGATGTCTACAGAAAATTTCAAGGCAATCCATACAATATTTGTTGAGATATGCCAGATGGACCGACAGAAGATTGACAGAGCAGAACTGCCATCCCAGAGCCATGTGGCCTGAAATGTCCTGAAAAAAATATTTATACTTTGAGTCAGATGCATACACAACAACCAAACAACAACTTGTTTTTTGGGATGTGGAATTATCAGTAGAAACAATGGACATCTCCATATTATTCCTAGCAACTTGCTATTGTTCCAGTATGGGATGTTCATCTTGCCTCACACTCCAGTTTTAAATGACTGACAGTCTGTGAAAAGAGCAGCTGGAGGAATGAATTTGAATTATGTAAAATAATCAATCCTGTCCTGCTGTTATTTCATGTAGCGGCAATTCTCCGCATTTACATCCCTGCAGGGGATTTGTTAGCTGTTCTTTAGCCAGACAAAATGACTAAGCCCACATTCTCATAGCAGCAGTCCTCTACTGATGTCCACAAAGCAGCTGAGCATGAAACATCTTTCTCAGGGGTATTTGGACAGTTGAGGGTAAATACTTATTAACTTCATTATCGGTGGATAAAGTGGATGTTCTTGAGAACTATATGAACTGATTACAGAGTGGAGACACTGTTTAATAACTACAAACTGCCCTTTGGAAGCAGAGAAATGCTGTTTGCCCACTGGGGCAGTGATGTAATCGAAACCAACGAAGGGATCAGTCTTCGTATAGCTATAAAGGACCATATGGACCTTACAGTTCTGGATGCTGAACTGCTTGCTAAATATGAGGAGTGTGCAGTATGTGTGCCAGTTTTTTATTTAGCCAGCACACAAAACACTCCAGCACAATGTATATGCACAACACACACAGGCAACGTATGCAAAGATAAAGCTGTTCACAAAATCATATTTGCTTCTGAATCTTTCCGCCAATATTCAGCCCAGTGCTGCAGTGGTAAATAACTACAGAATCAATTATTTGCATTATCTGGTCACATTTTATATTACATAGCCGTACACATAGCCACCATTAACTAGCTAGAGCATATTGGATATTTACAAGCAATTATAAAGCGACAACTTTCTTACTCAGAATTAATAAGCAGTAAATAGGATTTTTTCTCCTTATTACTGTTTGTCTGTCAATCTTTCTGCTGTCTTTCTTTGCTTTTGCTTTCTTATTTTGCTCTGCTTTCTTCATGTTTCAGTGTCCACACCTTCACTCCATCTCAGCAAACATCTGTTATCTTTAATTTCTTGTTTCTCTCATGTCTCTTGTGTGCAGATCACGGGGCATCTATCTGCACAACCTTCCAAATTCTCGACAACCCTGAGTCAGAGTCCAACATGAAAGTATATTGACCTCCTAAGAATCTGACCATTTTCACCAAAGGAAAGATACCTGATAATACAGACCTCTGAGGGTGTGCTGCATCAGATACTGCACTGCATATGTCTAAATGTTTGAGCTTGTATTTTTGCAGGGTTTACACAAGACACACCAGACTGCACACAGTGTAAGAAGTGAAAGGATAATCCTTTCAAATGGAGTAAGCGAAGACATTAAAGAGTGTGCAGTGGCTGCTGAACTGATGATGCTCTCTAATAAATCTTACCTTCATGTGAAAATCAAAACTGGACACAAGCTACATCTTTATATTCTTGCAGAGGTTATCTGCATTAACTGCTGTCATTAATCATCTTCCATTTGCTACTGAGGCTCATCTACATACCGCTTATAGCCCACAGTAATTTACCCTTCATTCACCTTGCTGTGCCTGCACCAGAAATCAGCACATACACCACCACACTGGAACTTGTCTCTCTGTCTCATTAAATCCACATACATCTGTTTAGCTTGATGAAGTGGGTTTGGCTACAGCAGAGAAAGCAGCAGTGCTGCCATTAAGCATCCAGCTGGACAAATATCACAAGGAAATGTGATGAAACAGAGGACGAATCATTACATCAAGCCAGATGACGGATACAATCTCCATCTCTGCAACATTCAGAATGTCTATATAGGAGCAGATGATAAAATAATCATGATTTAATATTACTAATGACTCAATTTCATATTAAATCAGTATTATGATATAGTAAACTTTCTTGAAAGCCAATTAAACTGTTTATAGATCAAATAACCAGAGAGAAATGTCTGGGTAATCCAACAAAATAAATATCTGACAATTTATCACACTGTCATTATATGAAAAATATGTGAAAAATCACATCAAAATCCAAAAAAAGATGCTTAATATAAGCAGAGATGTTCAAATGATAAAACACTAGGATGATGTAAGAAGTATGGCAAAATCTCTTACGCACACAAATTTACATCTTCATGGTGCTTCTGGTTCAGGGTCCCCATTAGCTTTGTGTTCATTCCACTCTGTGTGCACTGTGCACTGTATTCCTCAGGTTTACAGCATGGTACCAAAGCAACATTAAAATGAATCATATTACCAAACTCCAACAGCCACACAGTGGACTTCGTAGTTTTGGCTTTGCACCCACCCAATCAATATAAAAATCAGACAGAGCTGCATTTTATTTTAATGCTGATTACATCCAGTTTCACTGAGAGCTACTTTTCCCACAATAAGCCTGCCATCCGTGTCTGTGCAGAAGAAACTGATCACAGTAAGGTCTGCAGATTGTTGTGTGAAATCATCATATTGATAAAGAGACTTTACTGTTTTAACTGCTCTTTTTAACAGTTTCAAATACAAACCTATCTGCACACAGCAACGTTCGCCTTCTTACCGCCTCTGAGACCACGACAGAGCAATGGCGCCATCTAGTGACCAATCGGCTGAAGAACCTAAAGTTAAATCTACTCATGAACATTTGAAGTCCAACAACTCAAAAGCATAAACGCCTGAGCTGCACGCAGACACAGTCACCAACACGCACATACCATCAACTGTGCATGGTACACATAAAAAATCGCCAAAATATCAAACGACGTGAGGTGTGACGTGAGCCAGAAACATGTCTTTATTCACCGTGCTGCCTGAAAACCACCGACCGTAAGTGTAGCCTACAGACAACTGTCGAGCAGCTTTTCCTTTTCAAAGCAGGATGCTAGTACCGTGAAGGACCGCCTGTCTCACCGTGTGAAGCAGTGGTGGCAGACATCTCTGACCAGTTTGTTGGACACACAGCAGCCAAGCGGCTCGGCGGAGTACACCAGCTCTCCCCTCCGGAGCTTGCCTGTCGCCCGCAAACCGTTGCCCTTTCCCGGGCTGACGAAACGTTCAAGTTTCAGTGCCATTGTCTGATTTCCCTCCACGTGAGCATAGCAGTGTTTACATCCGTTAACAGACGCAAGCGGTGCGTCATGACGTCATAACACGTACCCACCCATCCCACCTTCACGAACTTTCCCTGCTATTTCTTTGCTATCTTGTACATTGTATTTCTGTCTATGACTAATTAATTAAGATGATTCATATTAAAGATCGAAAGGGCATCAGCACATATTAAGAAACAATTGCTGCCATTTATATACTTTTTGCATAATTGTGAATTTTCGTATTTGTGTTTACAATGTAGCAAACCTTGAAAAAAAAAAAAAAAAAAAAAAAAAAGATTCAGTTGATAATATCGAATTCCACACACATAAATCAACATTCTTAAAATCCTACCCAAATGTATTCATCATCATTACATAGCATATTCAGCTGTGGTCATTTGGATAACCTTCATGCAGTTAGGATTTATTGTATAATGTTGTATCAGACTCCATAAGGTTTAGCTACAGGCGTACCTAATAAACTGGCAACTGGAATGTGGGGATATACATGTGAATTTCATGTTATACCTTTTTGAATATGAATTTGTATTGATTTCCAGATTTTTTCTTTAAGCAGTGATGTTTGATTGTTGTAAATTGGGTCAGGTAATAAAGATGTCTTTTCATCACATATCATCCAAAACCAGCTTCAGCTTTTGGGGGTGCTCATTTTCTCTGAGTATCAAAACAGAGAAATAATATAGTAGCATGCACAAACACAATGCCTATGTGTTCCTGTTATTTTACCTTTAGTTTAATTGATGAGTGTGTGTTGGCCTGGGCTTACCTTCAACATACATCAATTCAAATCAAATAAATTCAATAAGTGCATGTAATACATCCATTACATTACTGTACATCTGTCATGGGCAACTACAATTTGGTAAAGAAAAAATAAAAAAAAAAATCTTAATGCAAGACTGGAGATGGACAAAACCTTTTCAGAGTCAACCCTGTTTCTTTTTGCTGATGCTGGGTTACTGTAATGTGGTCTTAGGGTGATTATATTTCTGGTGGGATATGATGTGGCTAAGCAGCTCCTTCAGCAACAGGCTGCTGCATCCACTGTGTTAGAAGACTCTCTGAAGAGCCTGGGGTGGTGGAATGGACCACCTCATCCTGGATGTGCCCCTCATCATCAGCGTCAGGCCTCCAAGTCAGACAAAACACAACACAGCCATCAATGAGCTTCCATACTGCAGGTTTCTGAAAGACACACATCACAGTAAACTATGGAAAGCAGAAAATACAGCCACTTAACACTATTCATTGGTTGATATACTAACTCATACTTCTACAATTTTATCTCCTCCATATTGACTATCAAAAGCAGCTGAAGTAATCCTTGCTCAAACTTTTCATACAGTTTTATCATAAGTAGAGGTCTGCAGGTGACAGGCAGGCTCCAGAGAGGAGAGCTAGTGTACTCCTCTGAGCTGCTGGGGTGCTGTGTGTCCAGCAAACTGGTTGGAGACGTCTGCCACGTCTGTGATGGGCACACCTGTCAGGTGAGACTCCCTACCTGCTGTTTCAGCCCTATGGGCGTGGTTTTACAGGACGTGGCAATGCGCGTCTCAGGGAGCTCCGTGAACGTCTCAGCCCTTGCTCTGAGCGCACGTTCATGAGTTTTCCCACGATGAAGGATGTTTTTGTACAAATCATGCAGGTCACCATTTGTAATGTGCAATCTCCATTCGTGCTAACATGATGTCGTATCGTGTCATAAAAATATTGGATGACATTTACTAGCTAGCGTAGAGTTTCATTGGAGGCTACTTAATTGTGATAACCTGCGTGCACCTTTGTAAAAATGCAAAACAAAAATGCAGTTATTTTGGTTTGATGAAAATGAGAAGTTAAACAGAGTGGCAAGACATGGACAAGCCTGTCTTGGAAAATTAGGTAAACTAGACTGAATAATACAAACATTGCCTACAATATGCAATCAGTTCATGCGTGTCAAGTATGAAGGCATACAGAATATACGATTTAGTCTCACACCTGTGTACATGGAAACTGATATAGTCTGCCTTAAGCCTGTTTGGGTTGGGTATCAATTGATGCAAGATATGAAATTCGGATACAGACCTGTCAATTGGCTTTTTGTTAATTTAATCCATGTAAGTGTCGGTATTTATTCGCACTATTTAGTTGTACATACTTTGCAAGGAAGTCTTGTCACGGTTGCAGCCGTACCAGCAGTATAAGTAGCAAATATCTAAAGTACCTTCGTAAATTGATGATCACAAAAAGTAAGTAAGTAAGTAAGTAAGTAAGTAAGTAAATAATTCTGTTTGAATTTACAATCAGACGTGAGCTCCCTTGTAATTTTAATTCTGGATTACGGCAAAGATCAGGTAATTAAACATCTTTTCAGGTTACATTTCATCTAACTTGCCATCATACAAAAAGTGACGAAGCGACCCAATACGAGCTGACGTGAACGCACATCGACCAAACTTACGCACCACGTAAGGCGCCGCCCCCAGGAGAAATGAGTCCCAGCATCTCATTGCCACATCATACAATATGTAGAGGGGCTCGTGCCAACCGGAAACAGCCATTTAAAGCACCCACGCTGTCCATCTCAATGTAGTAGCCCAACCTCATACAAAACTAGTACAACTTCCCCGTTCGTCATTACACGGTACGTCAGTCTGGAAATTCAACTGGAACCCCTCTTCTTGTGTGCGTTTTTACTGGTAAGTAAGTAGTTAGGCTAGCTAGCTAGCTTGCTAGCTAACTGGTAGCACAGTATGGCAGGCGATCCTTAAAGAGGTAACGCTAACGTTTAATGTGGAGTGTGAAGTTACACCTCTGACACCAGCTGGGTTGGATAGTAGCGTGAGCTGTCTGGCAGGACTCACGAGAAAAGTAACACGATGTACATGACATTACAGCTACTTAACGTTCTTTGCTAACGTAGATTTGACAGTGATTAGACCAGTTATTCGTTGCTAACGTTCCGTTAGCTAGCCAAAATACCGAGGAGGTGTAATGGTTAACGTTGTTTGATCAACGTGAGCACTTCGGCGAAACTAATACAGGCTCCTGCGGGGAAATGTTCTGCAGTCTTGGCACTCAGCAAACCCAATACAGTCATATTCTTATTTGCGTGACGTGGTGATGGAAGTGCTGACATCAGTAAAGTGTAATTGTGTTTTGCTGCTATGGAAACCAAAGATAAGACGCGTTTAGCTTTAGGTTAGCTCTGGTTGATTTGGTTAAAACTAACACCGAAACAAGAGTCAAAAATCTCTTCGGCGTCAAAGCCACTACTAACAGCTCTGCTGCCTGTTGGCCTTGCTGTATGAATGGGCCCCTCTCATAACATATCCTGGACCATATCCTGGAAGAAAAAAAAAAAAAAAAAAAAAAAAAATCCTAATGCTGAATAATGGTATAACCTCATTGAGAAATGTAAGAGGATGTGAACGCTAATTTATAGATGTGCTCATTAAATATTGGCAACTTGTCACCCGCTGGAGCATGGCAGTGAAGTAATGTCAACTTTTGAGCAAGTGAAATAGTATTTGTCAGGTCAAAGTTCTGTAACTTAGAGCAAACATATATTCAGTCGTGGCGTATTGTCAGCATGATCCTGTTAACTCATTGCGTGGATACAGTATCTGGGATGGATTAGAAAAAGCTTTTCTCCTCAGTGTGTCATCATAACGCTATTTTGCAACCACACATTTATGGGCGTGTATGTGTCAGTGGACTTACCTGTTTGTGTGTGTCCTAAGCAGATTGTGGAATGCCGCTGGACGAGACTCCGCTTTTTGAGCCCTCCCTGCTTCAGGAGCTAGACTGGAGTAGCAACACTGTCTCCTTCTCTCCCCCCATCTCCGTGTCCAGCCCAGGGGACGGCCTGGTGCTCAGGCCGCTGAGCATGGCAGACTTCAACAGGGGTGAGTAAGAGGCTGGTTGTAGGACAGATCCCAGACCAGGGAATATGAATGCATGAATGCGGTGGCTACATTTTGACACATAATTTAAAAGTAACCAGCAACTTAATAGAAATGAAATGAAGAAATCAGGAGAGATGGAGTGAGAATACTCTCATATATTTTCACCATTTTTTTTTTCTTTTTGGTGCTCCAGGATTCTTCAAGGTTTTATCTCAACTCACCCAGACAGGCGATGTCACACCAGAGCAGTTCACGAGTAAGTCCAAGTCAGCATAATGCCGCTTATATGTAAGACAAAATTGAGACTCTGATTATTTGGTTCAGAACGTTTTAGCAGTAACACGTTTTACTTTAAATCCCAACGTAATTCCAAGTTTTTAAACTCGGATTTCGTGTCAAAACTGTGGTCTTTATATACATCAGATCACAAATTTGAGAAAGCAAAGTACCCTCATCATAGAAAACAAAGTTTAAATGCAAACTAATGTAATAAAATATCAATAAAGGCAAAAAAAAAAGAAAAATACATATGTCATCTGTTGGCTTCCAGAAAAGTTTGAGCATATGAAGAAGACAGGAGACTACTACGTCATTGTGGTGGAGGACATAAATCTGAGACAGATTGTTGCCACCGCCACTTTGATCACAGAACACAAATTCATCCACTCCTGTGCTAAGGTAAATTACATCCCGGCAAGCAGGCTGTGCATTTCTTACAATGGATACATCTGTATTTCCTCTCAGAGACACATCGCTTAAACTGTGTGGTAATTATTAACCTAGTTCACAGCATCAAAAACTGAAAATAATAAGTTAGATTTACCTGTATATTCCCTTAAAAAGCATGCAGATTAAATTTGCAAAGTAAACATTTTTGTTAAACTGAATGATTGAAATGTGATGTATGAAATGAAGCGCCTCTCTGTTCCGTTCTGTTTGCAGAGGGGCCGGGTGGAGGAGGTGGTAGTCAGTGAACTGTGCCGAGGGAAGCAGCTGGGCAAACTGTGAGTAGACCTGTATGAGCTTGACACAAAGATATTTTGTCTTGGCTTATTTTTAATATTTATGTATCCATCGCACAAATCTCAGCAGACCGCTCTCTCTCTTTCTCTCTCTCCCTTATAGGCTAGTTTCAACTCTCATCCTTCTCAGCAAAAAACTGAATTGCTATAAAATCACGCTGGAATGTTCGCCCCAAAACGTGGCTTTCTACCAAAAGTGTGGCTACACCACCTCAGATGAGACTTACATGCAGTGTCGATTCTTCGACTGAGGACAACAGCAGCTCTAAACCTCCTTTTTGTAGCATGGACTACACCTTTATACACCCGTTGACATCAAAACTTAACATTAACAAAGTGTCTTACTAATTAGGAGATCTGGCCAAGGATGAGTTTGTGGTGGTGACACAGCTAAGACGTTCCTGACCGATCATCCTGATTTCAGCACACTCGAGTAAACAGTCCTCTGCTCAGTCCGACATCATCCTCCGTCCCTTTGCTAGCCATGGCTACCTCACAAGGGTGGAGCCCTGTCATCATCATCCCCCACCGTCTGAAGAAAGAGTTACTGTACAACATTGTTAATGAGTAATTTGCTGTGTACTCCCACAGAAAATACTAAATATATCTGTGACTATCGTGCAGATGTAGGTACGTACATTTGCTCTGCAAATCAAGATGGTCTCAAATTAATTTATATGTCTGACACAGCTCAGTAATAATTATTTACTACAGGCAACAGCCTCACAAGTTCACTACAAAACAATGTACGGTTGAAAGAATCATTTTATGTCATGATTCAAACTTGGTCTCTCTGGGCTCTGTATTGATCGAGTCACCAAAGAAAGTCTTTACTTTGTCTCTTTACATGTGGTGAGAAACTTCCTTCTCTGAGATTTTGGGTTGTATTTGTCTAATTTGTGCTCTTTGGTACAACTTGCTCTCTGTCCCAGCAGGCTTTTCTTCCTTTGGCAGCAACATTGCTGGATAACCATAATGAACGTTTGAAGACACAATGCATTATTACCCAGTAAAGACTGTTATAATGTGTAATATTTCTAGTGAACAGAAGGGTTTACATTTTGTGAGGCAGTTGTGAGACATCAACTGATGTTCTTAAAGTTTTGTATTTGGTCGAGATTTGAAATATCATCACAGCTGCAATAAGGATTGATAGATGATGGGAAATGCATAAAAATGACTTTTGTAAATTAACTCTTATTTAAGTTTTGTAATTATGGTGTTATTCTGGAAAACAGGGGAACATATTTAATGTAATTTATTTCCAAATACGGAATAGTCATAAAATATTTTACAATCTACCATGTTTCCTGCTCATATTTATACTTATTAAACGAGTCAGTGAAATTTGTGCTACAAAGCTGATTCATGTTTTAATTAAAACAATCCTTTATTTGTTGAAGCTTTGTTGTACAAATGGGAAGCCATGAGAGGGAGTATCCTCACATTTATAACAAACATTTTCTTATTTTCTTTTTTTTTTTTTTTTTAGCATGTAGTGTCTGTACATCACAAAACTGTAATGAAGAATTTCAGGTGTGGAAGCCATATACTGCATATATAGATTTTTTTTTTTTTTACATTAATTCTAATGTAACTTAACTCCCATACATGTCATTTAAAATTTGTCTAATAATTAATTCTTACAGATTTCAGCCTGATGACACACTCGGTGCCCAAAGCTCATCATACTGTTTGTTCAGAGAGTGAACAAGTGGCTGTTTTTTCATTCTTACTGACATACACAGCTCGGTTTCCAGAAGGGTCTGTTAAAATAATGAACAGGACAAGAGAATTTAGCATAAGTAAAGCATAGTTTTTCATTAATATTTATGAACCAAATACTGTTGCTACGTGCAGTACTTCATCATGATATAAAAACAGAGCTCCACAGGAGTAAGTCAGACTTCTGTTTATTAAGCAGTGAGTTATTTTTTCATTCCTTACTATCTCACGTTAAGCCTGATATTAGTTATAAGCCTACTCCCAAAATAAAGGCATTAGCTATTCCTCTTCTCGTGTCCTCCACTGGGCAACGTGCTGGCTACTTTCCCTTTTGCCGACAGCCCAATTCTGGTCGTCTACACAAATTCAAGTATCGGAAGTGCATTATTGCAATACTGTCCCGCTGCAAATGCAAAATGCTTTAAATACTATAAAACTGCAAAAAATCTCCCATCAGTGCATACAGCTCAAGGAAAAAAAGGTTATCAAATATGCCCGATCCCCATCAGTCCTCCATGTCTCAAACATGAGTAGTCCTGCTCCCGCCCGAGTCCCTTCCCCTTAGAAAAAGTTCCAATATTTACATTTTTAATCCCATTAAAAATGTAAAAAAAAAAAAAAAAAAAAAAAAAAAAGAAACCAAAAAAGAGTGCACTGCGCCACACGGCTAAATATCAGAAAGCTCATCCATTCTGTGCTGCTGTGACCTGCATTCCTCCGAAGTCTTCATCTTCCTCCAGGCTGCGTTTAAGGCTTCCTGTTCAAGAAATGTGCAAAGAAGAACAATAACTGCCCACACCAACACAAACAAGTTCCCCTTTCATCATAACCCAGTGTGCTGAGTTAAAAAAAAAAGTGTGCAATCACCAGACAGTTTAATACCTGTAAGCCCTCCTGGGTAAAAGAACTCCTCAAACCCTGAACACATCACAACCGGTGCTGGGTGAAGTCACCACCATTCAGGGAATCGACATGTAGCTTTAAGGGGCTTCAAGTATTTACGTGTTAGCGTCCATTTGAGTCATTTAATTAGAAACATTCGTGACACTGAGAAAAGATGAAGCTATGAAATCATCCATGGAGCCGTCGCTCATTTCCTGGAAAATCTGAGCCTGACTCAAAGCAAAACTATCAGCATTGAGAGTTGCTTTTAACAAACGTGCACACCCCATCACTGATGCGACACCATTCCCAAACAACACGAGGCCACTCAGCTTTGTGTTGAATGCTTTTCTGCAATAAGACGTGGCTTAGAAACACAAGGCTCTGTGTTTCACTGATGGTGTTTCAATCCGAGGACACCAGTGTGACTCAGCAGGACTGGGTACAGTATGTACAAACCTGGCATCCCAGCTTGTAAGGAGAAGGACCTGCCCAACTGCATGGGTGACATCATTTTAATGGTCAACCTGGCTAGGTAGATCGCTTCGTATTCCTAGGAAACAAACACTCATTGTTAAAGGTGCAAGAGTTTAGCAGCTAACGTCAGTATGAAGGCTGTGCGATCACAGTGCATTCAATGCTGAACAGTTGTCATCACCGCAGTTGCAGACACAAAACAAAAATGCTCAACCACAAAGAAAACCCCCAATCTATGTGTCATGGCCAATATCATGTCATGATTTATACTACTCAAAAGAGACAACTCATCCTAATGTTACTTGCAAGTCAGATATCAATAATGCGGCTGGCTAAAAGAAGACTGCAGGGATGTGCAGGCATGCTTGAGATAGGGAAACAATTTCTGCAGAGTCAAACCAGAAGTGGATCACTAAGAATGAGAACACACGCTGTTAGATAACAGGTCACCTGAATGAGCCTGTTTCAGGACAATCATGCAATGCAAACATTCTTCTGCTCTGCTGTGATACTCATCATTCACATCACTCCAGCTCTAGATGCTGAATCATTTCGCTGCAAACATTAATCCAGACACGCCTTAGCCTTTTAGAGGCAAGGAGCTGGAGGCAGTATGTTTTGTTGACTAACAGGTTAGTAGCACGTGTATTTATAGTAATAAGGAGTGAGCTGTACATGTTCCCTTGTTGATTGGACTGTCATGATATTCATCAGAATTTGACGTGCTGTGTCTCAGAGTGAAGACTGACCTGTAGCTGGTGCACAAAGCCCACATTGGGGTTGATGCAGAACCTCCTCTCCTGGACGTGGCTGAATGCATCCCTGCAGAATGAACAGCCTGTTATCAATTTAGCTGATGCAAATATGAAAATAAATAAATAAGCAAGCTTGTATTCGTCGCAGCATTTTATATTCTAACAATTACGCTGCAGTATGTTCTTTTACAAGATCTGCATGCTATCATACGGTTTATGTGATGCAGTTTTCAACATGTATGTTTTCAGTAGACATGAACAAAACTGGAGACGTATGTGAGGCAATGGCATACATGATTGTCACAAACAGACTTCTGTTCTACTGTGTTTAATACAAAGCTGTAATTTTGGAAAGAAAAAAAAAAATCACCTGTACTTCATCCCAAATGTTTCCATAAGGTATGCAATCACTAAGGCAGCACTGAAGGAGTAAACAGAGACACAGTTCTACGATATTAGAGGATATTTATAAAACTTTAGCAGTTATATGTGATGGAAAATTCAGTGCATAAGAAACACAATGCATGAAGTGAAATCATCATCATCATCCATCATCAAAAAAAAAACCCAAACAAACCTTCTTGATATCCCTGCATTACCATGAACCAGTACCTTTCCTGAAAGAGTAAGAAAAAAGCCTTCAGATAAAAGATGTTTTCTTTCTACTTGAGTATGAAGAATAGAAAATGCACGCGTCCTTACCTCCTGTTGCTAAGCAGCTATCAATAAATTCTTTAGTCTGTCAAGAGGAAAAGAAAATACAGAGCATCAGACATAATGCAAATGCAACACCTTTCGGTCACTGAAAAGCTTGCCAAGAAGGAAGGAAAAAGCCCACTTTGTAACTCACTGAAGGGAAAAATCGTATTATATTTTCCACTGGATTGTCAGCAATATCTAACACAAGGTATCTGCAAAGACAAAACAACATGTAGTTTGTGGGTCAGCCAGAAAGCTCTCGATCAAATAACACGCGTTTTCAACATTTCCACAAACGTGCAGTTCGCGGTCCACGTGAAATACTGACAGCAGAGCACACAGATCTTGTGAGTTCTTACTTACCTAAATGTATGAGGGAAATTAGGTTTGATAAAATTGGCTTCAATGTCTTGGCGGACACACACAATATGCGTTATGCCCTGTGTCTCTAGAATTGGCAGCTAGACAGACAGAAAGACAAGAGTTATACGAGCTGCAAAAATATGATGTCTGCAAGGGCCAGTGGATACATTTGGGCAAAATTACCTTGCTCTTCATTGCAGCAGAATAGGGACCTAAAAACAGCCCCGGTAATATCTCCTGAAAGTAAAGACAGAGCAGTACAGTTTATGTTTATGTTGAAATGAATGAAGGCACGTTAATTCACTCTGGATGAGACACTCAGCCTCTTCACAAACATGCTGTCTACTCATACATGTGCATGCATTCTGCATTACAGCATCTGATTTTCTACAACAGACGGAGCTGTATCAAAGGTCTCACAGCCAGTATATATATTCTAATATTCTAACAACTAATTTGACAATCAGTATGTGGAATGTGAGCCTGTAAATATCTGGTGCTTTAGATCAAACACCTTCAGCAACTCTTTTTGTTGATCACTAGTTTGGAGAACAGCAAAGAATAACATGATATGGCCATATCATCATAATAGGTTGTAGGCAGATATTGAAATATCGCCTCCTGCAAACGGATAACTCGTATTTGTATACACGTTTGCACAGTATTGCATTAGGTTTTTGTTGGTCGAGATTTGTGACATTGGGTATACTTTCAACTTGTATTCCACATACTCAAATGTGGAGGAAATCATGCCGTGCTAAATACAAAAACAGGATTATTCTTCCCACTGCACATGCATTGTACATACCTGCATTTCTCGTCTCATTGGATAAGCCCAGTCCTGTAAAGGAGGAATTTAAAAGCTATGTTAGAGGCTGAGGGACGCTGCCTTGTTGATGTGACAGCTACTCGAGGTATTTCAGCCACCACACAATAGTTTACTTTGTGTACATACGTGGCTAACGCTTGGAGATTTGGCCACTCACTGTTGGCTCAGTGAACAGTGACGGTAGTTGACACAAACGTGTCCATAGAAACACACGAGGCTGTTTCCCACATCCACATTCACGTGTAACGCCCAAGACAAACACACTTTCCTGCCGAGTGCATATTTTAACTGCCAGACGATCAGGCAGGAGTGGAGGTTAGCTCAGATTAGCCAGACAGACACAGCAGATATGTCGGCTAACGCAGGCTGCTGTGCACTCACCAGAAGGTCCTCCTTGGTCGCGGGCAGGGACGGGAACTGAAGTTTGTTGTCCTCGTCCATTCTGCTGTGTGTTCGGGCACCGCCGGCCCGACTCTGCGCGCGGTATCGATGTTTCTCGCGGCGGGGTTAGCTGGACAATCGATACAATTTGTTTTGAGGCTCCACATGCATGTCCGCCATGCTGTCCCCTGACAGATGTGTCACGTGACCGCGCGGCAGATGGCAAACAGGCTCGTGGAAAGAAGGAAAGGGAAGCAACGGCGACGTCTCGCGGTCGATTGGAGGGGGTCCTCGGAACGAGGCGGGGTCGGATAAAAGATCCGCCCTGTAGCTGTTGTGATTGGATAGCGCTCCCTTCCTTAAAACCATGGAGTCCATACACAGATCAGTGGGGGGCGGTAATGCACTCGAAAGCTGTTTGGCGTAATACCAGACGAAGAAGAAGCCGAAGAAGTCGGCGAAGCAGAAGTAGAGGCAGGGGCAGAAGCTGAAGTAGACGCAGGGGCAGAAGCTGAAGAATAGTAGTAGTAGTAGTAGTAATAGTAATAGTAGTAGTAGTAGTAGAAGTAATAGTAGTAGTCAGTGCCCGGGCGACTGGATAAACGGCAGGAGTTGGAGTAACGTTAACGTTACAGTGGGGGTCTTTATAGGAGCATTGCGCTGCTGCCAGGCTTCAAGTTGTCAGTGTCAGTCACTAACGCACTCGTATGTAGTACCACAGGTTGTAAGGTTAAGGGTTTTTTTTTTTTTTTTTTTTTTTTAGATTGTTTTAATAAAAGTGTGTAACTGTAAAAACAGTTGCAGATACGCTTGCAATTCGACAACTTATTTACATTCGTGCAGCCGTGACTTTTAGTTGCTCTCCATTAGCAGCACAGTAATCTCATGTGCTTTACCTGAAAATGTGAAATGATTTTGTATCACTGACAGGTCTACATTTAGTCAGCGTTGCATGTGCAAAGTTTGTGTCATAATTGCATAGTCATAGGCTCCTCTTGTTGCAAATAAGCAGCAGCAGACTAAAAAGGATAAAGTATTGATCCAGGTAAATACAGCGCTGCAGCAATGCATGATTATTTCCTCTTCTTGTAAGAGAAACACCCACTATTTGAAGTGGTGGCAGTGTCTGGGTGGTACTGCACAAAGCACCTGGAGGTCATCCTACCTGAAATTCTTTCCATGGCTCCAGTGGAGAGAGAGGCAGCTGTCTGTAACTTCTGTTAAGACAGCAGCACAATGGGCCAAGAAGGCTGGAAGACATGATGGACCCATTTATGTTCACAGTCAAATCCAGTCTGGGTAATGTTTCTTGAGGAAAGAGTGCCTCTTCTGAGGAGCACAGCTGAACTGAGTATTTGAATGAATTAGTTCAGCAAAACCTTTCACTGTTATTTTGATTTATTAATTGTACACTTGCTATTTGCTTTATATATTTACTGTATTAGTTTTTTTTTCTATCATTCTGTGAAACTGCAAAATAGCATTTAAAATATACAGACTGAATATGAGTCTGCACAGTACTGACTAAATACTAAATTAGTCAAATAAATAGTCAAAATAACATTGAATAATGAATGATTTGGGGACAAAGATATATCTACATTATATGGACAGTGCATACTGTCTGTGTATATTTGTACCACATTGCACATGCGGTATTAAAAGCTATAATTAAAGTATATGTTTGCTGTCATTTTTTACTTCTACTTCTTGCAGTAGTCCAGCAGATGGTGCTCTTCTTCTCAGTAGGATATCCATAGCCCCTCCTCACATCAGACCTCACCTTATTGAGCGTGCTGCAGCCCAGTTCAGGATATCACAAAATAGTAATGTTGTATGGAAGGTTTTCATTCCCAATCAAAAATCTAATAAATTACAGAAAACACATTATGATATGCAATTTTAGCACACACATTTACTGTGCCATATTGAGATGTGGTTTGACAATAACTCTTTAGTTAGCCAGACTACATGAGTGTACTCCATGTGTGACCCACACAGGGGTGAAAGTGACAACACGCAGTGAGAGGCTGACAACAACTAGGAACATAGCAATGCGTCAAAACTGTTTGTCCTTTGTGTGTGATTGTGGGTTGCAGTCACTGTGGAGTTTGATGAGTACATCTCCTTGTTGTCTGCTTTGGTGACACTTTATTCTCCTGTTGATTCTATATGAAGTGTCAAGCTATTTCATTTGTTTAGTGTCAATAATGCTTGTGGCATCCTCTGAGGTGTCCATAGACTTTATTGATTGTTGCTCATGTTTGTTTACTTGTCAGGGTTTTGTCCTGTTTTCTGGTATCTGTTGAATTCTACTGAGGCTATACGGAGGAAGGCGACTGTACATTTCTAATTAACCACCAGTTGTGTACACAGGCAGCAAAGTGTCGTCTACAGAAATGGAATTTATTGTTGGTTTGGACATTAGGGCTCTGTGATGATCCGCTAGTGTTCCACTGAATTTAATACAATTTATTTTGTAGTGTACATATGTTCTTCATTTTATTGGCGCTATCATTATCATCATACTCCCTTTTTAAAATGTAAGGCATTCATGTTTACTGACATACTTTTTAACTTTTTTCTAAGTGCATTTTAATGACACTTTTACTCGAGTACAGTCTTCTAGTACTCTTTCCGTCCCTGCTTACAAGAGCAGGTCACTGACCTGTTGATGGGTTGCTGTCATGATGTCTACCTCAGCTGTGTACATTCCTGCTCGCTCTGCCTCTCTGTGCCTCTTCAGCCACTTTTCCACTTTCCCCAGGCCCCTTCAGTGTTGTTCTATACTTGTCCACCAGATGTCCTCTGACTTTGCCTCTTGACACTGCCACAGTCTAGTGGTTGAACATAGGCAGTTACTTATCAGCCAACATGTCAATATAAGACAGTCTGACACCAGAGAAAGAAAGAATCTCTGCCAGGAAACTGCCAGGCTTCAGTAATTAACATGTTTTTGGCTAAATATAAGACAACTGTTAAGATCACTTTCCTGAGCACATCAGTACACAATACGTAACGTATTAATTGAAAATCTTTTGCACACATATGCACAGTTTGAACAATACATTTTAAAGCATACTTGTGAAATTAAATGTATTAAGTCAATTTAGCCTCACTAAGTGTTCAAAACATGTCGCCTTTTAAGGTAGAGGCGTGGCTTCATGTGTGCAGTCTGGATGTGCATGTAAGGTCATGTCAGTGTTCAGCTGTGAACTGCTTTGAAGAGTCTCTGTAAAAATGCCACTGTTGTATGTAGTCAGAGCTGGTAAATTCACATCAGAGATGGCCACAGAGCCTGATATCATCTAAATGCAGATTACATTCATTATCAGCCCACACACTTTCACTGCACTCTGTCTTTTTTTTCGTTTCATCTCTCTCTCCTTCCTCAAATCTCTGTCCAGCCCTCCAATCTTCCATTTTCTCTCCCCTCATCCCTCTCTACCGTCCACTCCTGCTTTATGATCACTTCAACAATGACTGATAATAAGAGAAGACAAATCACTGAACAGAGAGCATGAATAATGTGTCGATGCTTGTTTGGTCTCTCAGACGTGTCATCTGTTTGTTGTTGTGTGACACTATAGCATTTGTGATTTTTGTTTACCGTCTGGCCCGTGGGAGGGGGCGGCACTTTTTCCTCAGATCAGAGGGAGATGTAATCTCACAGCAGAACCGCGGTCGGCAAAGTCCTGCATGTGTGTTTTCTACGAGTGCATATGTTTGTGTGTCTGACTAACATCTCATAGCTTTTCAGGGCTACTGGTCAGCATGCGGGGTGTCATCGCTTATCAGTGGCAGGGGCAGATACACCCCCCACTGCTGCTCTTCCACAATCACACACATACGTTGAAAAAGAAGCTTTGAATAACGTCAATTCCATGCACTTCAATATGAAACACTTGTACATGCACGCACGTTTAGGAATCTTTGTCAGCGGGCTGAAGAAATATCATCACGTTGGAGTCTCCCTGTGTGATGGATCCCCTGTAGTGCCGACATCCTGGTGGCAACGGCTCTTTGATATTCCGTTGTTCCAAACCGAATCAAATAAGCAGCTATGCCAGATTCCTTTGGCAGAAGTGATGTGGCAAGAGTTGAGGGGGGAACTAGAGCAGGAGTGAGAAAACAGAAACGATGGAGGGGAAAGATAAGCAAAGAAATGGACAACAACAGGAGGATATGGTGGCAGATTTAACTGTCAGATCAGACAAATAGTTTTAGGAGAGAGGAGGGGAAAAGGCAATGAAACCTGGCATTGTTATAGCTATGCCTGTATGTGGCTGTGTGTGTCTACTGTAGTAAACTTATACTTATGTCTCATGACTTTATGCAGTCACACAGCACAGTTACCTGGGCTTCAACACATTGTTTTTATTGTAACTTCTTTTTTTTTTAGTATATTATGGGGAAGGTTTGTTTTTGTCATTTTCTGTTGAATATATTACAACAGGAAGGCACAAAACAGAGAGGAACGGGAAGGGAAGGGAAGCTGTAATAATAATGGCTGTAATCTTAGTTCAGGTGAGTTCATCAGTGAAAGGCTGCAGGTTTGAAGCTTTGATTTTTGCTGGGTGCAGTGAATGAGGACATGATTTCCTTTTACACAACCTACCAAACTCTTAAAGGATAAGGCTGGTGTTCTTATCAGAAAATCAGGAAAAAACCAAAGTCAGTACTTTCTGTCTTAACCAGTTTGTCTGGAGCTCTCACTTTTAGGCCCGTTTGGTCTTATTGAACACATTTTAAAAAACACATCCAGCCTGTTATCACCACATGGTTAACATCATGTTTATTATTGGCCCCATGAAGATGAAGGTCACCTGACTGTGATGATGAAGGTCACTTGATGAAGGTCACCTGACTTTGTCCTTTTCTGCACATCCAAAACTCATAGACCTAGCTCGCAGACCTAGCTTCAAATGACATATGAAATGTCCTTAAAAGTGGTGAGCTATTTATGCGCCATCACATAATATCACATTGACAAGTCACTCATATATGTGAAAATTACATGCAATGAAGGTTCCTGGCTGGACTGGGGACTATTTTCAGGTGTAAATGAAATGCGATAAGGAGTATTTAAAGGTATTGGGGTTGTGTGTGGACTGATTAAGTCATATGTTCACTGTAAAGAGGAAACGTGACACAATGCAGCAGTGTGGCTCACTGGTGTCTCTCTAATGGCGTTTGGACGTCAGTGGAGCCGAATAAACTATATCAGGCTTTGCTACACAGACAGAATTTGTTAGTAGGATGATTTATTGTTGGATTTGGTCTTTTGATGAGATTTGTTGATGACGGGGAAAAATATAGGAAATCGCCAACCTTATCCTTCAACGCCCCACGGTCTCTGCTACTTGAAAAAAGATAAAGAAAAAAGAAATTGATTACCTTTAATTAAATTCATTTAATTTAATTTGCGAAAAGGAAACTGAGTGGCTTTAATCTTTTAAGTGAGTAATTTAAGATAATCAGTTAGGAGTCATTTAATAGACTTTGGATAAATTTAATGGGCATTTTCACATTAACAATCCATTAGTAACAGTGCAAACCATGCACAAAAGGCATTAAAAATCCCTCAGTGCCACAATAAATCAACCCATGAATAGAAACTTAAAATCCCACGATACTAACCCTGAGTCCTTGGGTATAAAGAGAGGTTTATATAACAGTTTGGTCTGACTGTATCAGAGATAAGTCAAAGCCAAGATTAAACCTTAAGTGGTGCTGTTACACCTACTCACACGATTACAAAGGGAGAGAATGGAGTCCTGACACTCACTTGTACAATATGACGTATATACAACATGTGAGAACTTACTTGAATAACAAACTGATGTATTTCTTATGTACAGTGTGAGTCAAACTGAATCTACTCACTTATTATGCTATTCCAAAAGGATGGCATCATCGTGCTACATAGATTAAGTGCATAAGTGAGCAATTACTGCTACATGAAAATGCTATTTTTGTGTTGCAATATATTCTGCTCTCTAAATTTATGGTGTCTTACCAGCTGGGTTGGATCGAAAACAAAATCTGTTGAGGTTGACTGTGTGTGAAAAGAATTCAAAACTCTATTTGATTTGGATGATTAAAAGAGTAAACACAATTTTACGGGCAAATCAGTACAATGAACAACAAGCAAAACACCATAAAACATAATAATTTCTATTTACATCCACAATAAGCATAAAATAGCATTATGTGAATCAGCACTTAATAGGGCACTAAATAAGGAATTTAATGTCCCGTAGAGTAGAATGATGATAATATATCTGCAGCGCGGTTGATGAGGTTGGACGTTTAAAGCTCACGCTACAGCTCATAGTCCTCGGGATTAAACTTCTCTGACTGTTAGACACTGCAACGCATTTCAGTGGGAATCATCAACAGACATCTGTCAGTGCTGTTCACAGCAGTGCCATAATGAGTTAATGGGATTTCACTGAATAACACTTAAATATTTCTTTATCTTATGACTGTGCCTCTTTTGAGATTCACAGATTGAAAGCACAAGATATACTTAACCCTGGGTCAACTGAGAATCCACACAAATGGATCATAAAGCCTGCATGCAGCTCTTACAGCGTGCTGTGCCTTTTCAGAGATGCTGTGAGACGAAACTCAGCCTCCCGTTAAATGGCTGTAGTTCATCATCGGGGCGTTTTACGGGATGGGCGATGATTCAAAACCTCTGCAAGCAGTGAGTTTATTTTATTGGCGGGATCAGTTTGCATCAGCATGTGTGCTGGTTAGTCATTTTGAACTGAATGTCTACAACTGATATGTCTCCCTTGGCCTCTACCCTGCAAGTTTCCACAGAAACTGAGACTCTTATTAGAATTTATTTTAATCAGGTCAAACTGTTTATGCAGAATTTGGTGCTTCTGACTGCACTCACATTGAAAGTTGTGCCATCATCACCATCTGAAAGCTAAATGAGGGTATAAACAGACATGGATTTACGGAAAACAAGATGATTAAGAGGGACTCTGTAGAGGGCCTCTGAAACTGTCTTTAAGATCATAACATATATAATAAATCACTTTGAATACAGTAAATTACAGCTGTCACATCTGAACCCAGATGGTCACTTGAAGGTTAAATCCAAACAACACAGGCAGAGAAAAGCTTTGGAGGATATCAAATCAATTGGTCCAAGGATTGAAAATGAATGAGTTCAGCTGAAGGTATGAGAGATGTAAACATCCAGAGAAAAGCCACAGGGGTTAGAAGAGCATCTTATGTACAGTAAATGTTGTTTTTTTTGGTACATTAGTGCAGTGGCATTACTCACAGACTGCCTGGTGCTTGAGTTTCTTGTGGCATGGTCTATCCGGCGGGGGGGGGGGGGGGGGGGCAGCATAATGTATCCACACATTATTTCCATTGTATGAACAAACAACAAAAGCAAATCATTAATTCAGGTTACACCTTATTTCAATTTGTTTCCTTTACTTGAAAACACCGACTGCTGATGTTTGACTCCTCATCCCAGACATTATCCTCACCTCTTCAGTCCGGATGAATGATTGCAGTAAGTGTTTCTTTTTGGTGACATTACACTTATTTATTGATTTATCATTACTATCAAATGACGGAGCAGACGCCTCTGCACGTAAATCTGATTTGGATGTTTTAATGAGAAGCCATTAGAAGATGTTACAGTACATCAGACTATCACATATCATCTAATGATGAAGATTACACTGTACTGCTCGTGACTACTAGCTGTCTCCTGCAGGCTAGGTTCGTTACTCATATATGATTTATGTGTGTTCTTAACAGTTTTATAATAAAGTATGATAAATTACAGTCTCTACCATATCAAGTGATGGGTCCTAGATCTGTGGAATTACTCCAAACAAACAATGCTTTTACATCACAAATGAGCAGTGTTTTCACCTCAAAGAGACTTGAATCCATGACAACACAACATCCCACTTTAATGGACTCCTCCACTTCAAAGAGGCAAATCACACATCGTTTCTTTAAAACTTACCTGGAAAGATGGCTGTTAAATGAGCAACCAGATGAGAATAACAATGATTTGCAACTTACAATAACCAATGTTCTTTATGTCTGCCAGCCTGCTCCTCTCTGGAGGCTAAGTTAAGGGACATAGAGGACAAAAGAAGGCATAAAAATGTATATTTTGTAGGTACGAGTCTGGTTAAATACGTATATATATAATGAAGATTGAATGGTAGATAGGGCAGAATAACTCTACAATGCATGAAAACACGATTTTACTGTATGACAAAGAACAGATACAGTGTCACAGCTTCAAACTAGCAATTAGCAAGATTTGCGATATGTTATTTGACAGGAGTAGTCCTGATGTATTATTAGTGAATTCATACACTTCTCAGTGGGTTTCATCTGATTAGTTAATTGTCAACTGGGTCTCTTTACTTTACTGATATACATACTGTATTTTTCCATTCTTGTCAGATTATTCAACCATGTATCTGATGACAGTCAGTCGCTCTGCTTAGTTGTATTCCCATGAGGCCTGTCTGCCATGGATGAAAAATGACAAGATTAGTCTATTAAATTGTGTTCTGTTGTGGTAAAATACTTGTATTTTGTACAGTGTATGTCCCCAGAGTCTTCCTCAAAAAGGAGATCTAAACTCACATCCAGCAAAGAGAAGTAGATGCACACTAAAGTCGATTAAAGATGCATGTTTTTCTTTTGTGGAAGAATCCACTTTGTCAAATTTTCTCACCACTTAAGGAGTACTTTTTAAAAAATGAAAGCATTTAACAGATGAAATATGGGAAATAATCCAAAATATTTTTAGCCCATCATGAGAACCTTCTTCAGATGACATTTTAGTTTTTATCTTCCAGGAACTTTAAACAAACAAACAAACAAACAAACAAACAAACAAAAACAATGAACCTGTTGATGCTCAGCTTCTAAGACAGCATGGTTGGTCAAGAATTGATGGATTTTGCTTGAGGGATCAAAAGTTGATGGTTTTATTGAAATGCTCCCTTTGATACCAACAAGAAAACAATAGCACCTTTCTTATTTGGTCATATCTATCAAGGTACGCCTTCAAAATCAATCCTTACACTCAATAAAACTGTGAAGGCGATACAGAAGCTGCTGTATGTGATGAATATAGCCAGCAGAGGCACAGGAAGCATTACAGTAATTCGATGAGAGTAAGGTAGAGAGGACAACCTAAATATCTGTCTCTAACTTTCCACACTGTGCCCAAAGGGGCCTGTACAGAGCTGCATTATTTTTCACAAGTCATATTCATTGCCCATGATTTGCTCTGAGAGCAAAAAAAATGGAATCCCCAGAGAGTAATAAAAGCCTCCTGCCTCCTCACAAAACCTTCTACATCTTCGTCTATTAAATGCCGTCAGCGTTGGTGAAAAGAAACTTTACTTACTGAAGAAATTAGGAAAGAAAGGGTCCCAGTGTTAAAGCTGATTATGCATTTCGCAGTGCAGCTGCTTGAGGTGTCTGGGTGGGTGTTACTTTGGATGCTGCAATGGAGCTCAGCCCAAAGGCACTCAACAGGATTGAGATCAGGAGACCGCAGTGGTCAGATCATTAACATAGTTTTATCTGGATGTTCTCGGATGATGACGGTGCATTGGCTTTCTCGAATCTCTGTGCCCTTGGGAATACATAATGGTCAGGAGTGAATCAAGACAGTAATGATATACATTGGTTGACTAGACCAAACAGCTGGAGTAACTTTCTGCCTCTAAGATCAGTTTATAAGTGACTTTTTCTGTTCCTTATGTATCTTTATGCCTCTCACACAGAAGTAACACTCTTTCAAAAACATCGTGGTCCTGCTCCTGAGTGCTTTCTCAGACTGTATGACCCCACAACTCATCCTCCACACTCCACCATGTACTTTTTTTTTCTTGTGTAGCACTAAGAGACAACAGCTTTGTGGTGCAGCCCTGTGTTGTGGTATGACAAATAAATGAACCTTGAACTCACAGGTGGTTTGCTGCCACCCGCCTCTTTGCTTCCAATAGAAAAGTAAGGCCATTGAAAAAGCACGAATTCAAGAGATCGCTCAAAAAGAAAAGCAATAATTGTGCTATTGTACTCTCTCTGGTATCCTAAAAATCTTTGCTTACATGTGTGAGCATCAGGCATCCAATTGCAAATCTCTCACACTAGATGGCAGGCAAACATCAACATTCAGACACCACATGGAGCGCTGACAACAGCTGGTGTCGGGCTTGCCCACATCCGTCCATGGGAACTTCAGGTGGTGGTGGAAGCATGTTTTCAGTGAATATGCACATCTCTTTTGTTGAAGACATGGTGCTAAAAACAGATCATAAATGCACACTCACTCGCTCCACCGCACCTTTCACTTTGACACTGCCTTCAGCCCAAGGGCTCTTGAGTTTGGCTTGATGAAAAAAAAAAGGCCTGGAGCTCGAAACATTATCAATATTAAAGTGAATGTCAGAGCAGATGAGCACGCTGGCTCTGTTGGCTTTTGTTGGCCTACATAGCAGAGCATCAGTTAAATGTATTGTTAGCTCATGGCTGTTAAGAATGAATAGAAAGGAACAAAAATGCATGGACATCATATAAATGTTTTCCACATAGAAACCTGAAGAATTGGCTCAACACAGCAATGGCTTAAACTCTTCACCGTACGGTTTTACGGCACAGGAAGGAGACAGATGCTCCAGCATCACCACCACCCACTTTCACCCTCTTACTGGTTATTGAGTCCGGGACTGAGACTCAGCACATCATTACTAAATTACTGATTACAGGCGTAAAGCGATACAAATGAGGAGGTTGCCCCTTGATGCTTAATTGGTAGGATGTAATAACGGAGCAGTGATATGTGGGCCCTTAATTGTGTATTTACTGCACTATTTATTGGAGAGTGTCAATCCCCTGGCTGGTTGCTGATGAGGTGAGCTGTGTTTCCATTGGTGTGCTATCAGTCCTGCTTCATTAAGGACACGCAGGATAGAAAGTGAGAAGAACACAGAGTTTCCCTTCCAGCACGACGTGGGCAGAGGAGTCAGCCCTGTTGAGGAATCTCAAATTCCCACTGACAAGAGATGCATGTAGGATAGCAATCATGAAAAAAACAAAGAAAACACACACACACACACAAACAAACAAACAAAACAAGAACAAATGAAAGTGTTGATTGAGGAAACGAGGATGGTGATTTTGAATTACGACGATCTTTTGTGGTTCTGAAAACCTAAATGATTCATGCAGATGTTAATTTGTGTAAATTGAATTTGAAATTGAAAAAAAGTTCACTTTGTTATTATATAGTGTGAATAAGTTAATTGTGACAGGATGTTAGAGATCCTGTAACTGGATTTTCCTCCCAACTGAAAAGCCAGCAGAATCTGTCATGTCAATAACATTTCCTTGACAGGGTTGAATTACACTCCTTCTACCATTGTGCTATCTGTATGGAGGCTGAAGTGGAGACTATTTGTGACGTCCTGACCATCCCAGCATGGATACGAGCATGGTGACCTTTTGCAAAATGGCAAAAAAACGAATGATCTTACTACGTTATTACAGTTTTGGTTTTAAATTTAATTAAATTGAATCTATTGATTTATAAAGATAATACACATTGCCAACATTTTGTAAATGTGCCAACTGCAGTTGGCTGCAGTCCTCTGGCAAGATGCTTTGAAACCAGTGAGGCGCTAGTTAAAGTTTGGAGACAGAAGACGGATGCCCTAAGGACAGCAGGAAAATAAGCATTCTGACGTACACAAGCCATGCAGAGCAACAGGAAGCAGCACAACATATGCACCATAATACATCAACAATATCCACTATTCAGTACGTGTAGCCATGCAAGCAACACAAAGCCACAAAACATAGCTGAGTAATACTGATCATAACTGATCACAACTGTTTTTTGACACATGCAGAGCAGCAATAAGCAATACATCATGAATAAAATATGGCAATCATAATGTTGTTGATAAAATGTTAAAAGATGCAAGTTAGTAAAATGGGGCAGCATGTTACCCAGAATTAACAACAACAGCAATCATAAAATCAATGTATTTGAGTCTCAGCAAGAAGCAAGGATGTTTACACATAGAGTATGTGGACATACAGGATCAGTCTTTACACTCAGATTTGCATGTTAGGTAGGTTGAAGGCTGCTTTATTTCAGTGTGCATATTCTAGAAATATGTATCTAACCTCTGAGGTCCACTGTGATGAAAAGGCTTGAGCATCTGCAGTGATAGACTGATGTCATCTTCTGGTGACAGGGTTCTGGTTTCTTTAATCATGTGGCCACCCTGGACCTTCACGGTAATTTTCCTCCCAAAAGATTTATTAATTTTTTTTTCATTCTGCAAGCTCCCTCTCAGGAAGGGAGGGAATATCCCACAGCGACCGCACATCTCATGTCTAATCTGTATCCACAGTCTGGTATTTGATCAGGGACTCTGGTGAGCAACCATTAACCATGGAAATGGATTCAACTTAAACGTGATTTGGGTTGTCAGGGAAACCACAGTTTTCGCTGTGAATGGATTATACGTCTACATCTGTGTATGGCTCATACTGATCAGACGGTTTGTGCCTTTTTATGTGCCTGACAACGACAGCAGGGCGGCGGTGAGGCTGCAGATGAAGATCACACTGAAGTCCACACCTCTGCACGGCGTATTCTGTGAGGGTTTCAGTCAATTATAAACCCAATCTGATTCATGATCACATGTCAGAGCCTGAATTAGCTTCTGCTGAAGAATTTTCGCAGGTTTGCCAAAAGTTGTCAAAGTTCTGAAATCAATCAGCTGTTGAGAAAAGCATTAATTGACACTCCGGTTAGACTCATTTATCTGCTTGCCATGGGGATTCCTCCACAGGGATATGCGTGGTACATCTAGGTTGGTCGGTTGGTAGAGTGGAGTAGAGCAGTATCACAAAACACACACAAGTTACACTAAGATGACCTGAGGTAGGTAAGAAAAACACCATTTAAAAATATACATGCACGTGCACAGAAACTACACGACCAGATAAAAAATAGAATCGAATAAAAAATAGATTAGAATTAAGATAAGATAGAGCTCTCTCAGTGCAAATTAAAGTTGAATGTGCAAAGTTGCCGAGGCAAATAAAGTTCAGTGTGCAAAGTCCCTCAGAAGTCTCCTCTCCTTGCACAGAGAGGAGACTTACAGACTTATATAGTACGTATTCATGGATTAATTGCACAGGAGGCTACATGGCCCCTTAGTGAATCGTGATTTCATGCTATCTGCAGAGGCCTCATTGTAGTAAAAATGATTAAAATTACATCAGCAGCTTTAAACAAAGATGTCAACGTTGGCCCTCAAAAACACATAGTGGCTGAATCCTAATAGACATGTCCGCTCTGATGATACTTTCGCTTCCTTTTTTTTTTTTAGGTTTTTGCTTGTAGGCATCACACATTTTGAATTTCCCAGTCACATGGGAAATCTATCCAAAGCTTGCGTAAAGCAAGGCCAATCAAAATAAATTGGGAGGGCTCCTGTCACATCAAGTGCAGCTGCTCCACAGACATGTTTTCGTTTCTGACCTCCCTGTAGAGAGATGAAAAAGGATGTTATGCAGGGGCTTCCACTTACTTAAGTGATACTGCATCTTTTTTGGGACTTATGTGTCCATAATATTTGGTACAGGAAGGCACAGGCACAAATATATTTTAAATGAGAGATTCATCCCAGCCTAAATATTGAAATAAATTTCAATTCATAATGATTTATTCTATCAGTCAGGCATGGAAAGTAACTAAGTACACTTGAGATCAGGAGTGCCTTACAATTTCGAGATACGTATTAATTACTTGAGTGCTACTTTAAACTTCTACTCTACTTGGGACAAAAGAAAGAAATCTCATCCATAATGCAGATAAATGTATTTTAGTGTCAAATGTGAAAGTAATCCATAATTTGCCATAATTAGATACAAGCCACACTGTAGTGCAAGATGTAAGGACGGCCTGAGAATAACATGTAAAAATCATACTTTCAAATAATCTTAACTGCAGCTGAGGTCAAATTCCTGCTACTTGAGCTGGAGAAAGATGCACCAATGGACTATGCAAGAATAACAAAGAATAGACAGTAATGGAAACAGAGGCAGCACACTTATTAAGCTGAACAAAGACCACTATGCCGCTCTGATAGAAAAGAGAAGCTGATGGAAAGAATAAAATACAATGAAGGAACGAGTGGAAGAAGACAGTAGTTCTATTTCACAATCTATCATTTTTTTTTGGTGATTTTTCTTTTGCTATCCAGCTTCAATTCAGCCTACTGCCTTTTGTCCATTCTTTCTGTTATTCTCTCCTCTGCTCTCCTCTCCTCTTCTTCCTCTTCTCTCCAGGCAGACATTTCTTTGATCCTAGGATCCCACGCCTTTCACCCCCCTCTTCAATCCTCTCGGGGTCTTATTAACAGACACGCAGTTCTCATGTTTTATTGCCTATGATAAAACCTCGCCTCTGATCTCTCATTACAGACCGGCTCTTTGGAAATGGGCCCTGCACCCTTCAGCTTAATATTGCCCGTAATGGGGCAAAAAGCTAAATGCACAATCTGAATGTGTCGGGTACATAGCAGGTCCCTGTGCATTAATAAGCCATCAGCTCATCCTGGGTTTGGCCTGATTCTGGTCTCTGTGCTGATCCAACATGGGAATATGGTGGTTTCTGCTTGTGAAGTGCACTGTGGTTTCAAATAGTTCTCATGTTCATGCATGTAACTACTGCCTATATAAACACACTGACACGCATGTGCAAGTCAGTGCACTCACGTACACATTTACTGTCATTTATAATACTGTGTGTAAATGAACAAACGTGCACTGGTTGTGTGTGCACAGACAAAAATTAAAACACACTGGCTAAATTGTTCAGGTTGGTGTGTCTTGCATGTTTGCACAAATGATGTATTTCATGCTTTCATGCTCCCTCTCTGGGGGAAGCAGCTATACTCTTTCAGTCTCTATCACACATCCCTCCAGTCCCTCTGGGCAGCATAATGACAAGAGACCGCTGTCTTATGAAACTACAGTTGGTCGTCTTCTTCCTCCTCATCCTTTCTGCTCCGTTTTTGTCCCCATAGGTTTAGATTTTATGCATTTGTAAGCCATACACGCATGAAACAAGTACAATTATGATTAACTTTAAAGCAGGGGTGGAGAACGTCTGGACGGTTGATCTGGCCTGTGAGGCAATTCATTAATACCAAAAAGCAGTTAATTTTTTTTTCAGCGATGAAGAACACAACATAAAATAGTGGACTAAATATATATATATTATTGATGTTGAAGGCAATAGTGTCTAAAGTAGTTTGTGAGGACACACTCACAGTTATGAAAAGGGTCAATCCGGACAGTGTCAGTACAGCTACAAACATGCTAAAATGGATGGACAGACACAGTGTTACACAGACAAGATTTGTGGTGAACAAGCTAATAGCTAAGAAGCTGAAACCTCATTCAGGAGGAGGATTTGTGAAGGAGTGTCTTGTTGCAGCTTCAGAGCTGCTAGAGCTGGACAAAGTAAAACTGTTCCTAAGTGTCTGTTTGTTTAGAATAATTCATGAAGATGGAGAGAAGACCTGATGTGGAAACTTTACCAAGAACCTCTCAGACCTGAACCTCAAGCTCCAGCCAGCGTCTCTGCAACTGGAAAGAGGAAACACTGCATTTTCCTACTCTTCAAGAACTAAAGCCTGCTGTGACATCTGAATATGTCACCAGCTATGAGTACCATCATCATCATTACTACTATCTCACATAAGATGCCCTACCAAACAGAAGCAAGACCACCCTGATAAAACTGCTGCCCTTCCAGGTGAGCCCCCTCTTCCCACCCATCGTATATGCATAATACACTTCTCAGCTGCTATCCAGTCACCAGTGACCTCAAATCCCCACCCTGTGTGTGCCACCCCTATGAAAAATTTCTAGGGGTGCGACTGAGTGTGGCCCTCAAAGGATGTTCTAAAAATTGAAATGGCCCTTGATAGGAAAAAGGTTCCACATCCCTGCTTTAAAGTATGGTCATCCTTCAGGTGGGCTGATCCCATTATCTTTTCCTTAATGAAGAGCGCTGTGAAATGGATGGTGATTATATTGTACTTTCAGTCAACGGATAGCAACCTTTTAATATTTTATCATCTCTATTCCGATTCAAGTGTAAAAAAAAAAGAAAGCACATTTCCTGTATTGTACCATTGTGTGTTATCTTTTGGACATGGTAGCAGGTGGCTAGTTCTGGCCTAACAGTATCAGAAGTATCTTCCGATCACTAGTAAAATGTTTTTTATTCCGTACTAATAATAAACTCATGTTAAAGTCCAGCTTTGAGATGACTGCACCTTCCTCTGATCTACAGCTGTGATTCTAGCCTTTTACCTGCCTCTTTTTCCTGGTTCCAATGTACAATTTCTTCCTCTGGTCACCTCTACAGGCATCTAACAATATCATGGCATGGTGTGCATGCTTTTTTGGCACAAAGGAGTTGTTGCATTTGCACACTTACACACAAAACTGAAGCATTATACATCAAAATCATCCATGCAGAAAAAAAAACAAGCTACAACATGCAGTTATGTTGTAGCTGGTATCAGTAGCTAACATTTAGCAAGTATCATGCTGATTGGACAAGCATTCAGGGAGGTGAGAGTTCGGGTGGATAGCAATCCAAAAGAGACTGAGTATTGGGATAGAGAGCTATGCTGCAGTGCAACTTCATATGTGCATTCCAGTCTTATAACATCTAAAATGGGACAGTCCTATAGTGCAGTGAAAGCTACCTGTCACATGACTTTTCATTGATAGAGAAATCTAGCAATCCCACACACAATGCAGAATACAGGGGGGCAGGGGAATGTCCCACACCTCATCTAAAGGTTAAATCTGTCACATAGTGAGATCTCGACACATTTGGATAGTGCATGTATGTGTGGGCACTCGATGTTCACAGTCCCATCACCCTTGTTGATCCTCTGTTAATGCTCTCATTATCAGCCTGCACAGCTGCCTGTCAGTTACTAATTAGCTTCTCAGTGTATAGAGGCCGGTTTTACACATGCTTTGCCTGATTGTTTATGTTGCCTAGTTGTTGGATTGGATTGGATGTGAAAATACTGTAAATCCCAAAATGTTGAACTACTCCTTTAATCTTACTTTTAATATTATTAATGTCATTAGTTCCACCTGCTGATGAGTGTCGGCTGCACAAAAGTAAATGCAAGTCCAGTATTCATCGTGTTTTCCTTTGTTTGCGCCTCCAAATCCACAGAAACATTATTACTGGGAATCATTCAATGCAGTATTAACATAAAAATATAGCTTAATGGACCTTTAAATATATTATGTGTCTATATTCTGGTGTGAAAAACTGCAGAAAACAGGCATGCATTTTCCATTTTAGTGTGACTTTAATCTATAGTTTGCAAATGCCTTTATTGTATTTCAGTGCATATTTTTTCCTTGGTCTGGCCTACTGTCAGTCTGCCAGAAGGAAAGGAGAAGTAGATATGAAAGGAATAATTAACAGGATCTGACAGGCTGCTTCCTTCCAATGTTTGACTGACAAAAGGAGCACGAGGGTCACACGTGTTGCCTCAGTCTTCTCTCTCTCTCTCTCTCTCTCTCTCTCTCTCTCTCTCTCTCTCTCTCTCTCTCTCTCGTCTCTATTGCTTTGCCTTTCTTATTCCTTAAAATTGTTGGGAGTTGTAGCAGTACAAAGAAAGATGACCCTGAAAGGTCTAAAGAGTTTGATGCATGCTTGGATGTGAGCTGTGTGGTCCTGTTTGTTTCGCCAGGAGAGAGGCATTGAACACATTCAAAGCCGCAAGGCTCCTTCAAACACAAACCCACACTACCTGTGTCTCAGCAAGCCTCTCTGCTCCTTTCATGCACCCGGTTCAAACGTAGTCCACTGTTACGCCTTATCTGTTCTTCTGCAGGTATTGTTGATTTGTTTGTTGTCATTGTTGTGCTCTTTTCTCAAAGGGAATAAAAGTAATTGATGGCGAGAGGCCACTGAGAAGTCCCTCACCAGCACCGCCCTCCCAACACCAGCAGCTTTAACAAATTGTCTATTCCCCTGCTCTAAATAAGTGCCTGCGTGGTGTTTTATCTTTCGGAAATATCTCATAATTTACAATTATCACATGCACTTACAAACTACCAAAAGCTGCACACTGCAATATCACTGGAGCTTTGAGCTAAAAACAAATAACTAAGCTGCACTGCAGACGCACTCTTTTTTTTTCTTCTCTGCATCTTTTCTCTGATTAATAAAGGTAATTAAATCAGGGAATAAAACACGTCTTTAGAAGGGGACTTGGCTTTAATTATTACTGCTGGCACTGCACAGTCCGAGCAGCACAATAAAGTCATGGAACCTGAAGACTTAATTAGAAGGGGTGCCATATTTACAGGCGCCCACCCGTCTACTGCCACCTGAGATTTGCTTGATTGCAGTTAGATTGGAGAAGAAAATGAGAAATGGGGGAGGGGGGCGCTTTAGCCCCGCAATTACTTCCTGGCTTTCATTAGGCCAGTGTTGTGATATGAGGGCATATCTTACTATCATCCGCATCACCCCTGGGCCCTCGAAATTTATAGTCACACACCACAAGGAAGAGTTCAGTAATTCCAAACCAGCTACACACACACATCTTTGCATACACACACAATGAGATGGAGGAGTACACACCTCTAGGAGATGTAATTTTTGAGTGATGACCAGTTTTAAATAATATGAGGAGACACTGGAAACATGCACACAGGCGTAGTCAGAGGCACTTATACAGAAAAAATACATCCACACACACACACACACACACACACACACACACACACACACACACACACTCTCTCACACACACACTCTCTCTCACACACACACACACACACACACACACACACACACACACACACACACACTCTCTCTGGTGAAAAGGTACACACAAACTAACACACACACTCCTTTTGTCTCAAGTTAATATATGTGTGTGAGCATATTACTGCTAATTACTGGAACTTCAGCCGCTGGCCACCACTAGCTGTAGATAATTTCACCCTCCCTCCCAGGCCAGTGTTCTCTGTGGTGTGTGTGTGTGTGTGTGTGTGTGTGTGTGATTTTTTTGTTTTCATTTATGCACATAAATTTGTGCAAATTCAGAGCACTTTGCAGAGGACTTGCAGACAGGACACATTTTGTACCAATATGAAACTACTGCTCAGAGAGCTCCATAGTTCACCATGGAGTTCCACAGGGTCCTGTGCTGGGGCCGCTGATGTTTATTATTCACCTCCTCCCTCTTGGCAACATCTACTATAGTGTTCATGCTCACTGTTGTGCTTAAGACAAACAGCTTTATATGTCCACTAAGCCCACTTACACTCTCCCCTGCAGTACCCACACTGCTCATCTCCATGATATTCAAATATGGATAACAAACCAGCTAATTTGTTCACTTGCCATTGCTGAAGCCACCATATCTGTCTCCACAGAGGTTCAAGGCATTGGTGTTATCCTGCACAGTTCTCTCTTATCCAGTCATATAAGCAATGTCTCCCAGATTGCCTTTATCCACCTGCGAAATATCTCCAGATTATGCCCTGCTTTAACACTCCCTGGAAGTCTTGGTCAATGATTTGGTCATGTCATGCATTGATTACTGCAATGCAGTCCCGGCTGGGATCCCCAAAAAACATATTCACCAACTTCAACTCATCCGGAACTCTGCAGCACAGATTATTACACGTTCAGAGTTCACAGAGCATGTCGCTCCTCTGCTGATTCAAATACACTGGCTCCCCTGTGTCAAAGCAGATTAACTTCAAAATCTTGCTATTAACATTTAAAGCTCTATAATCTATCACCCCGTTAATCTCACAGACCGCCCTCAGACTCAGACTCCCTCTCGCTCCCTGTGGTCTACATCTGCAGGTCTGCTGGCTCTTCCAGCCATCAGCCTCAGTTCAGTAGGTGCTGGGGCCTTGTCTTACTCTGAAACACCCCTCACCCTCACATCCACATGCTGGGCTCATTTACCTGCCTATGCCCAGTTGATTACTGCATGTGTTACTCTTAACTGTACAGATGTTTCATTACTGGTGCTTTATTGCTTAGTATATGCTTTATTTTCACCTGTGCTGATGTTTTATTTCTGGTGCATTGTTGTTTATTGTATTCTTTTATAGCTGATCTTTTATGATGTAAGCTGACCTTGAGTGCAATGAGAGGCACCATTAAATAAAATGTATTATTATTATTATTTGTATTACTGTGTTTTTCATGCCCTCAGGTGAGCCTGTGTGTCTGCATTTCTGAATGCGCCACAGTGTGTCAAAGAATATAGAGATTGTTGTTCTGCTGTTCTCTCATCAGCATGACCTTGGTGGTTGTAATCAGAGGTATAATTGCTCTACAAGACTCTTGTCTAACGTGGGGAGTGGAGACTTGTTGCTGCTCGTTTTTGTTTTCCCCTTCTGAGGGGCGATACATGCCAACTGCCCACCCACATGTTAATCATACATTTAAATGTAGCCATACAGGGTGCACAGACACACACACACACACACACACACACACACACACACACACACACACACACACTTCTCTCCGTTCTGTAGCACTTGCCCACATTTCTGTGCATTTCTAACACTGAGTCATACTAACTTCTCTCCCCTACTGTTAACATCTGAACCCACACAGTGAAGTTGTTCAGTAACAGCATAATATAAACGCGTGGTAACAATCTTTGCCAGAGACATTTTGCAGTGAAAGGACAATTTGTCTTGATGGCATAAAAATACTGCTGAATAAAGCAACAGGAAGCCTCCACATTTAAGGTCACTAAGTCAAGAGTGTGAAGAATCCAGTCACTAAACAGCTAATTTGTAGATCCTTCTCTCTGTTTGAAACTTTGCTAATCTGTGAAATTAAATCGTATTGTTTGGCTGAAACCTTCAGGTAACAACGCCACTGGCAGTTTTTTCAAACATGGGATGAGAATGGAGTTGCAAGAAAGGTTGTCAGTGATTGATGAGATTAAAAACTATTTACTATTAGATGCTTTTCTCAAATATTTGTTTTTTACAGGCCTCACAATCTGAGAAGCAAAAATAATCAGCATTTGGTTGAAGTCACAGCTCTCACAGCTCTCAGACATTGGTTTGTTACAAGCCAAAAATGTTGGGAACCACTCATCTTGACCAATTGTACATCTGTGTAGCGCATTATAATGAAAAAAAGAAGAGCACCTTTTAACAGATGGTAAATCAACTGCATTTAAATAGTGCTTTTCCAGTCTAAAGGCCACTCACAGTGTTAGGAGCATTGCAGCACTTTCTATCCTGGTATTAGTGCAATACATCCACAAGCAATTGTTTATTCCCAAAAAAAATGAATAGAGACCAAATAGAGAGTTATAGGAAGAGTGCTCCCAGCATATTTTCATATCTCTTGTATCAGTCTTTGACTTATCTCAAGACTGATTTAAATCACAATGTTTGCCCAGACCATATAAGAACTCTTTGTGTGTCTGACAGGACAGCAAAAAAGGATGTCGGCCATCTGTAGCATGGCATGAAATTCAGATCTGAAAATAGTACTGCTGCAAATTTCTGTGGAAATTTCACTGTATATCACAACTCTCCCTGTCGGGTTTTGGGACTTTGACATCCCTTCTTGAAATACAATTCAAGGCATCGTTAGCTTGATTGATCGCTCGCATCAGACAGGCTGTTTGAGAGTCAAAACTTTGGGCAGAGAAGATTGATAGGCGTGTTGAAGGAGGAAAAAAATTCTGCCGAGGCAAAGAAGCTCTGCAGCTTTGTTGCTGTCCCCAATACAGTCACTCTTGTCATTCGATGAAGAGCTTTCCACACGGCTCAGGCAGTCATTTCTTGAACCGTGAGGCCAGTGCAGTCACTGAGATCCGAACGAAGTTTATATGGAAACTCTCTACACTGAATATGTTCAGCTGTGCAAGTCAAGTTGCTGATTTATTCCAAGCTGCTGTTTTCACTATGAATAATTTAGCAATTTAAAGTGTGTTTCTTAGACCTAATAAATCTGAATGTTTGATAAAAATCCTGGCAAGCATTAATTTGCACACCAGAGTTGTACATCAGAATATATGAGTAGGATCATGGGTAAACAGAAACGTTGAGCTCTTGAACAAAAGATAAATTATACTAATTGTCTTGCATAAATGATGCCACAATGCCTATCAGTTGGGCCATGGCACAGGATAGGCTAAATTTATATTAACTACAATTATAAACATGTCAAAATGGAGGAAAGAAAACACAGTCATCAAAATCAAACTTGAGAATCACTAAAAAGTCTATTAATGAAATCGTTTAAAGCAGAAGTGAGTGAAAAGATGTTAATGAACTGGGTTGAACGAGCCCCTCTCACCACCAGCCTATTCAGACGAGCCTCTCCTCCTCATAGTAAGATGTCTCCAGCTTTGCACTTTTTGCTCTTGTTGTTTGAGCAAAGAGTAAAAAGTAAAGTACAAAAATTCTACTACTAAGCTGCAGTAATTTAAGTTCAATACCATCACATTTAGGAAATTGTATGTGTTATTCCTTTGGTCTACATTTGTCCAATTAATATTAATGACCATGAACGACTTTCAGCCAAAGCCAGAGGCTAAGGAGCTGAGACTCACCGAGATGTAAAATGTAGAGCTCCCTTGGTGAGAGTTGGTTCAGCATTTACTGTATCTTCTACTGGAAAATTCAACATTTAAGGTACGCACTGTTACTCCCTTGGGGAGCTTGCACTGGGCAAATTACTTTCTGAACTTTCATGCGCCTTAGACAAGACCGCTGGAATTAGCAAGTTTCCAAACAACTTTTACATACTGACTTAGAGGACACCAAGTAAATTCTGCAACCTGCAAATGTGCCTAAACATGGATGTGTGAGATGTCTGCCTGCGGCTCTCCTCTCGCTGAATGATGGTGCCTTTGACAGTTTTCTGGTATGAATACTATATGAATGAGAGGCAGGCACAGGTTGTTTTTATTAAAAAAACAAAACACCAAACACTTACACACCTTTAAAATATATATTTCACAAGTCAAGAGTATAAATCTATAATTCCAGTGAGGGAGGATCAGGGAAATGTATGATTCTGACAACATACTTAATAAGAACATTATCCAGTGTTCAACTAATTTTGTTAGAAGCCTACAATTTGTGTGAGCCATTGAGCTCTATATGCTACTGTTGCCCATTTATGCCACTTTGAAATTACCTTCTTTGGCTCCCTCATGTCCTGTGCATTATTATGTCCTTAGTATTTGTTATATCCATATATTTGACCTATTATTCTGTTATGAATTTTGCTATATTGTATTTTTTTATATCCTGTCCTTATTTCCTGCTATAACTAGGAAACAACTGCAAAAGTGTAGCCAGAAGGGGAAACAAAGTAACTTAGACACACTGGTTTGCCTTTTACTTCAACAAACAATAATCATTTGTTCATTTTTCTTGGAAAGGACAACACTCTGAATCTCCTTTTGTTTTCTTGACAGTCGCCATGATGCATTGACGTGATATCAACCACTATGTGCATGTTGTGTTCACAGACCACTCAGGTGAATGTCTTAGTTTACTATTTTATCTTATTGTCTCTGAAAAAGGTAATGGCTTTTTTGCGAACCCACACTGTGTTGATAATGTTAGTGCATCTTTTGAATATTTTAAATTAAAGCTGTTTAAAATGTACCTTTAACCTTGCACCAAAAAATCTTCCTGTGTTAGACTGAAATCCACTTCATTTACGAGTTTAACTTGGTTCTCTAACCTCTCAGCTTGGTTACACATGCAATATGTGGTTTTGCAAATACATGGTCACAAACCAAAGCATTGGACAACATTAGGGACATCACAAAAGCCCCTAAAGCCCCTGATGCTCCAGATGGTTTGTTGCACAGAACCATCTGGGAGGCCATCCATGGAAACTGTTTGGAAAGTGGCAGGTGCTTTAAAAAAATCCTTGGCAGGTATTTGGGTGAACCATCTGCCTATCACCATTTAAAATGGCCTAACTCAAACCAATGAGCTCAATGAACCATATGATGTAGTAGGACTCTTGCTGAAGCCAGTTGGGAGAAGAAAGAAAACATCTTTTTAGAGAGAAAAGCCTTCAGTGCAGCTATATTCATGAGATCACAAGATCACATGAACCGAGAATCCAGTTGAGAATCTCGTGAGCTGCCATTAGCAGCTCCTGAAGGGGTTAGTGTAGATGCGTGTCTGACAACATCGTAGCTGCCAGTGGTTCGTCGTAGGACACTGACTGGTCCGAATGACTGTTCTTTAGCCACAAGCTCAGGACTTGAAGACTGGCAAGATGGTGTTTCTGTCTGGACCAAAGTGTACCAAAGTGCACTACAGCAACACCACAAGTATGTCTTAAAGAGATGCTTAGTTAGGGTCAGGCATGCTCAAACAAACTAATTTGTGCAGCGTACTGTCAGCCATGTTGGAAATCAAACATGCTTTTCCCAAATAGCCACACTCTGTGACTTTGCCGCTCTGACACTAGAAAGGTGCTGAAGAGCAGGGTTTTGGCTGTCAGACAAGCAGTTCTAACTGAATATGCAGGCAGCTTCTGAGCTCATTTGCAGGAGACACACGGATGTAGTCTTTAGATGCCTGAAAGTACCTGATTTGTACCTAGGAGCAAAGAGAGTGTGTTAGCTGCTTGTGTCTGTCAGCCATTTAGTCAAGCTCACCATGAGTGTTCTTGTAGTGAACCCTCCCCCACGTAACAGAGAGCCCCCTGCATGCTAAAGCACGGCATCCTCCACAATTAGCATGATGATAGGATCCACCATAATGAGACGACTTATTGCCAACAACACATGCTAATGATAATTGTAATAGCGGCAATCATTTCTGTGACACTCTCCCCTCTCATTTGCATTCTCTGCTTGCCTCTTTCCTTCTCCGCTGTCTGTCTTTTTGCTCTTTTACTTTTTCTTTGCTATTTCGTCTTTGTGCTCCACCGTACTTTTTAAAAAACTTTATTTATTCCCCGTCTCACTCCCTATCTCTCTCCTAACCTTCTCATTCCTATTGTTTTCATTCATTATTACTTCCCTTGACACAAACTGCCAGCCAGACAACAAATCAACATCTCTTTAACTTTAGCACCACTTAACTCGTATTGTGCTTATTCTGCAGCTTGTGTTGTTGTGGGTGATGGATACAGGGTGTGATAAACTGATAGAATGCTGCAGTGTGTGCGTTGGCTGGTTCAGACAGGGACTTAAATCAGTGTTATTGTGCCTTGCGTGGCTGGGTCGTTATGAAATACAGCTGTCAAGTTGCTGTAACTCAGCTGAATTTCCACTGAGAGCCAACATTACACTCAGTCATGGAGGAAATCATGATTTGTTAACTGCTTGTTAGTCATAAATAAAACCCTAACACATGTAATGCATTGTTAATTGCTCAACTTATGAGAGACCGAGGGAAGGCAAGGGATGCTGGCTGTTCATCATTGTGTGTTACAGTGATGCTTCAACATGAAGGGAGGGGAGACTTTTTTGTGCAAATAACAAAGGGCTTAAGTGGACTGTGTCAGGAGTTGGTTCTGTAAGACAATGCATACTTTACTGTAGTTACCAGTTTATTAGGTACACCTTGGCAGTCTATTGAAATCCATTCAAATAAACCCTGAAATAAAACTCTGTTTATAAAGCTTAGTATTTAGTTTTGTTGATGCTGCATCAAACAGTGGTTTATTCAGTTTTGAGGCCACATTTGGTGATGCTGAACTGCCCCTAATGAATATAAATGGGCATTTTTTTTTTTTTTTTTGGGAAGTAAAATTTGTTTACACTCATTACACCTGCCATTGTGAAATCTCAGAGGCATGATTCTGGCTGCAATGAGACCTGATCTCCAAAATGTGTGCACAGAAAATTGGCTACAATCTGGATATTGTTGGAGACTTAATTCATTCAAACCAACAACTGTTCATGTAAACATTCAAATCTTTCTGCCAGCTCTGGCCTTCGTAACGACACTGAATGTGTCCTTGTTCAGTGTCTCTGTGTTCCTGCAAAACTGAAAAACACACGATAGAGAAAAGAAATGAACAGGATGCACTCGTCTCTGGAGGGGAAGCAAAAGCCATAAGCAAAATAAGCTCTCATTTATGCAGGGTTATCTAATAGAATTCTGTTTCGGGCAAACAAAAAATACAAATTAGGCTTACCACTGCTCGATTTTACTCAAGGATTAATTGTGATATTGTGTAGGAAAAATAGAACCGATCACAGATAGAGTTTACATTAATGTGTCACGTGGTCAGTTATTTGTACATTTGGTACATATCAAGTAAAGTTACATGAACAAAACAACTCCATCTTTAGTCAGGCCACTAACACACAATGTGATCAGAATGATGCATTTAAAATGAGAGCCAGAAATAAAGCAGTTACAGCAGTTAGTGAGGATTAACTACCATGACTGGTGACTGACTGAGAACATATACGCAGAACACTTGAAGAAAGGAAGAGAAGAGGACTGACAGTCGTACCACAGCTGGTTATCAACCACTTACTCTTACAGCAATGCAAGTATTCCTACCTGTGAAAAAGAAAACGTAAACCCAAACCCACACTTCAAATAAAAACAACAGCACAATTCCCAATACCAAGTTAATATCTTACATAACATTGCACCAGCCGAGCTCTTTTACAGCTTCTCAACCTACAATAGAAGTTAAAGCGGACCCACACACACAATTATTTAAGTACAGTCACTCAGGGAGTTTGCACCAAGACATTACGTGAACAGTACAATACAAAATTTAATATCAAACATTGTGGTTTGGCTTACCAGAGAAACACATGTACCAAGCAAACAGTTCAGCAACACACAAAGAAGCAGCAGTATGAAGAGTGTGGAGGCAGTCTGCAGCCCTGCACACCTGCTCCCCATGAGCCATGAGTCAGCCTGTGCCTCTCACCTGCTACACTTGGCTGTCGATCCTCATACCTTTACACCATCCAGTACACTGATTTCTGCCAGTGGTTTAGGCTCTGTACACACATCAGTCACAGAATCCAACCCCTCTCCAATTCATCACATATGGACTCTTGGTCAGGACCCATTGGTGGCACCAGGTACCCCTTTAGAGTCATTTTTCAACGTGCAGGGTCGTCTGATAGACTTCTATAGACAGCCAGATGTCACCCCCAACATGTATGTATTTTAAGCCAAACCATGATGTTTTCTTCAACCTAACCAAGTAGTTTTGTTGCCTGAACCTAATCAAAGTGTGACTGCTACACAAAGTTAACCACATGCTTCTTATTGTACTTATCAAGCTTTGATTTAGAAGTCTAACTGGACGTTGTTAGCCATGGCAGAGCAATGCCAATCCTCATGCTATAACGTTGTATTTTAAGCCTCGCCGCTGCACTCAAAGTTCAATCATTTTCAGCTGTGACCATGATTGTTGGTGACCTTTCAGTACACAGACAAGTCCAAAATGAACTACAGCAATTGACAAATGGTCTCTGCCTGGCTTGTTTTGTCTTTCAAATTTCCTGGCACTCCTCTGCTACCTGGCACAGGTTGAGAATGTAAAAATGCCTCGCACTTTGCCCTTTGTACTGAAATGTACTTTCAGCATTTAGTGATTGGGTGAACAGCTCAGCTCAGTATTGTAGAAATAAATCAGACAAAAATTAAAACTAAATGAAAAACCAAACAATCCAGCATGTGCAAAACCCTCCAATGTCAAGGTTCTGTCTGGAAATAGGGTTAGAAAATCTACACAACAATATTTTGTCTAACCAAGGACTCCCACTGACTGTCACTGTCTACATTAAACTGCATTAAAAATAACTTCTCTGTAATTTTTAATAATTATTTTAGATGATTATTTAGCATGGTTAATTCATGATTACATGAAACTGGCACAGTGGAGCTCAAAAGTGTAAATCTAAAATATGATTTCTCTGTTTGGTATCAAAGATAGACCAGCTGGGTATCTGGGCAGTCATGATGTAGTGTAAATGGACATAGTGACAAAAGTGACATTTGTTGATCAAAATAGCCTTTCTGCACTGTCTCCAGTTGTCTGTTGACACATTAGATCACACTCTCTTTTTGAAATCTAATTTATTTCTAGCAGGACTCAAATTTTCCAGGCGCTGAGCTTGTGACTCCACTTCTGCACTGAAGCGTTCCTCGAGGATGGAGGAGACAAGCGACTCCTTCTGTCTAGTAATGGAATCTTTCTCCCTCTCTCTCCAGTCACGACCCCTCTCTCGCTCTCTCTCCCCCCTCTCTCCCCCTGTTGTCTGATGATGTCTCTCTCTTCTCCCTTTTTTCCTCAAGTCATCAACCACCGACTGCACTAGGTTGTCCTCCTCACCACTCTTCTCTCTCCACTCATCTCCATCTCCCCTCCTCCCTTGAACCGCTCCATCACTGTCATCCGCTGCTCTACTTCGCTGGCCATCAACACCAGACACACACACACATACACGCCCAAAAATCATTCTTCTTTTTCTCTTGCAGTCATTCTCCCTCACCCTCACACACAAAATGCCCATCTCTGTCTCCCTCTGTCAATGTTGTGGAACGCCTCGACTCGCTTTGGGATGCCTGGACTCATCCATCACTGTGGGCCGAGACTTGGATGTGTTATGTCACCTTTTCTCTAGCATATTGCTGCATTTGTGTATTTGTATAAGTGTTTGCATTCCACCATTTTTAGGCATTTCGGTGTGTGTTCGTGCACAGCTGTAGTATGTATGCATGTGTGAAACTGTATATTCTATATATTAGATGTATATGCTACACACACACACACACACACACACACACACACACACACACACACAATCATCCTCCCCACACTCGGAGATTGGGTACCAAGCCCCAGCAACCGACACCCTTAACACAAGGACAACTGACCTGAGATTGAGTACCCTCTGAAAGCAGCAATAACCCCCCATTAAGAAGGAGGCTAGAGGCCAAGATCAAGGCAACACGGAGAAGAGTTACATGTTTTCCATTGTTAATATAACAAAACAAGAGACTAACAAAAGACATGCTAGCATGGGCTGCATTTGGACAGCAGTGCTTTGAGCTAAATGCTAAGTTTAGCATGCTAACCTGATCACAATGACAATGCTAACTGGCTAACGTTTAACAGATGCACTGTTTACGTGCTTTTTATTTAGCATGTTAGCATGCTTATATTTGCTCAATAGCAGTAAACACATGGTCAGTTGATGGAAGTGTCATCCATTTTGCAGATATTTGGTCATCATCCAAAGTACTGGACTGATCGAAATTCTGTAGGCCGTTAGTGTGGCCAAAGGTATTCATTAAAGCTACGTTAAAGTTCATCTTCACCATGAAAACTACAGTGTTTACTGTATAAACAAAAATAAGTATTTCAGATAATTGTGTTAGCAATTTTGCCAGTGACTGTGTATTCACAGTCTAACCAAGGCTAATGTCCCCTGCATGCTTGATTGCACACTCACTCCAACATGTGCCGCTGCAGTTCATGTGATATTTACGTGATTAAGTGATATTACCTAAGACATTTATGCACACTGTGAGATTCACACTGCAACATTCCTCCTCATTTGGCCTCATCTATTTCAGAAATCTCAGGTTCGTATAACAGAGCTGCTAGTTTTTTGTTCATCTGTGCCCTTCACAGCATTGACAGATGCACTCTCTATTACCTTAGATGTGTTACTGTAGTTCAAAACATGACACATTTTCCACCTGCCTCAGTTACTGTCAGAGCAGTTATCGCTGTTTGTCCAGATATTTTACGCTGCTATTGGATACCATAAATCTGATTCTAGTCTCCAGTGTTATTATATGCACCGTCTGGGATTGTGACTCTCACCTTGATAACCTATGTGTGCCTTTGTGTGCGCCTGTTGTAATCTGTGTGTGAATGCTGCAGTAGGAATAGGGGGTGATAAAAGCTGTATTTTATGTGTGTGCATTGTATGGGTGGCTGAAAGGTTATTTTATATCTGTGCAGTATTTATATGCGTTTTCTATCTCATTTGTTTAATGCTTTCTGTGTTTTACTGTAAAGTACATTGAGCTTACTTGTGTATGAAATGTGCTATACAAGTAAAACTGACTTGACTATAAAATAATACTATAAAAAAGCAACAGAAGTGAGCAATAAAAAATATCATTGGTCTTCAATATAACCACAATCATCACATGTGACATCATGTGTATACAACACTTAACATTCGTACTATAGTGATGTCACAATATTTTCCAATTCCGCTTCCTTTATACAGTCATTTAAATAAATGTTCATGTCATAAAATAACTGTGTCCAAACAGATTTGTCGCTTTGTCTTCACTGCTTTAAGATGTTGCCCATGCACGTTATACTCCAAAATCTCACCATTCATCATTTTCTATACCACTTTTCCTGTTTCACTTCACCAAATAATAGATCATGTGATAATGTGCCAGGCACAGCAGCACAGAGAGCTGCGCTTCACTGTACCACTGGGGCCACACGGTTGTAAATATATAAGTTAGTTCCCTTTTTTAATTACTCGGTGCTGTGTTATTTTTAAATCTGAAATAAGAGCATGACTCTGTAACATGAAAAACAGGCAGCCACATACGGTCAGTGTTAATTAATGAGAGAGAAAAGGTAAAAAGAGTGAGATACATAAGAAAAGGAGAGGGAAGGGAAAAAATATTTCAAAAGTAAAAGAGGAGCAGACAGAGAATGCATTCTTCTTCATGCATGGCAGTCTCTGTGACTATGAGTGGCCTTAGAGTAAGTGATCCAGACAGCAAGTTGTTTAAAAAGCTATTAGAAATGTTTCAAATCTCCTTGAGGAAAATGCAATGGAAAAGGGAAAATGCATAATGGAAGAAAATGTATCTAATCATGCCAGCAGTCAAGCAGGAGCAACTAGATTGCTTCTCCTGTGAGGAGCATGGCTACCTACCTCCCTAGCCCACTCATCCTTTCCATTCCCTACCTTTTTAATCTCGCTGAGTGATTTTGAAATGCTGATTTGGATGTCGGGCAGCAGCTTGAGGTGAGGCCTTCACTTTTCCCTGACCTCGCCATAGCTCTGTAGGTCTCTGGTGGGTGTAATACATCTTAATAGATCAGCTTGGCTGGTACTGAATTATAGCCAATGCTGTCTGCCTGGATCTTTTTAAATAGGTGCAGTAGCCTAATGGACTAACTGAGTCTCTGCAAGAAGTTATTAGTCTGTTGAACCACACAGCAGCTCTGCCACAAGGCTCTAACCATAAATAAACAATATTGTCTCCTTTTCAGTCCTGTTGTCCTTATTTAAAAGCTTTCACTGTGATATACTGTGAATGCTTCTTTGCTGTCAAAACAGTATTTCTCAAAGATAATATCAAAAGAAAAGGTGGGCCACTGGAAGGTTAAACCAGGACCCCAAATTACTCTGTGGGAACTGCTATCTAGTGTAAATGGCCTTGGTGTGTGTCCTGTTATCCTGCAGCAGAGCTCCATGGTGCTGACAGTTGTGGTTACTGAGAGATTTGTGAGGCAACTACAAGGCATCTACATCTGGAGAAAGCTGACAAAATTACCAAAAGCATGAATTGAATATTAACTGGGTATCCCTGTCTTTCTAAATTTTGCTTTGCCAAATTGCCAAAGGCCAAATGAAAGTATAGGTATGTATGTTCGTGACAGCTATATCACAGTGTGGTTTGGCAACGTGATTGCACAGGACCACAGACTGCTTCAAAGACAACAGTAGAAAATCATTGGCATGGAACTACCAGAACTTCACAACATTTACACTACGCAGTGCAAAAGAAAAGCCCAAAACATCATGAAGGACACAGCCACCCTGCTCATGCACTGTTCTCTTGCTGTGGTCATATTGGGGGTACTATTTGCCCTCAACAACCGAGAGAGGGCCAAATGAATGAAGCATTGCACTTCAGGCAGAAAATTGCAGTCACACTTTTCAGGCTGATTGGTATCAGCTCTTGGCAATATGCCTCACAATGGCTATGGCTTCTGCGTATGTTCAGGCAGTGATGTGCTGCTGGCTGCTCTGATTGCTACCATGCTGCTGAATCTGTTTATTCCTTAGCAATATATCTGTTTCATTCGCAATGAAGGTGTAACCATTTGCACTAGTATTATTAATAAAAGAGATTAACTTCATGTAGTAGTTGAGTTCATTTCTTGTGTGGTCTGACAAGTCTGGTAAAGTGATAATTTGAATACTTTGGGCTGAATTGGTCCCCTGTTGGTTTGGTGTCATTTTAGGGGTTTTCTCTGAGCTCATGTCTGATATTTAGCTGATCATGAGAGAACACTGCAGCTTAATTTATGGTTGTTCATATCGATTGAATCTATGTATTGCTTTTGCTAATTTTATTTTCATTTTTTTCAGAGACCTGGCCTGCATAAAAGCAACATGTTTCTGTACACAGTCTAGGTACATGTTAGGTGTTAAATATTTCCCTTGTGTCAAGATACTGCTTGTATCATGTCATATGTTCATCTGAGAGTAATCCTTTTTATTCAGGTAAGTTGTAGATGAGATGAGCTTTGCAAGCATTCGGGGGAATTGCAACATATGTATTGCTTTGCATTCATTAGAAACATTTGAGATACTGTTTGTATGCTGCTAAATGTTCATGAGTTGTACTTCTACTTCTCAAATGAGCCAGCATTTCTAGCATTTGAGGGGATTTTGCAGCATGCTTGTTGCTTCTCATAGGCTAGGTACATTTACTGTATAATATTTGCCCTGAGGCAGGATACTGTTAGTATGTTAGTGGGGTAATTGCACTTCTTGTTGGGACAATACATCTATCTATTACCACACTATCATTGCCTATGGTTCAGTGATTTGGCAGTGTTTTCTTACAGGAAATGTTAAGTTCTTATATACTGCAGAGAAGTCAGAGTTTGATGTACAGAGCTTTGCACCAGAGATGTGGCTTCATGTTCTGCGTGCCACAATGCGTTGTCAGGTTGAGCATACTTGGTTGAGATCAGGGAAAGATCATTGTTTTGGTGAAACACTGAACAAGTTAAAGCCTCTCATCTTGTGTTCAAGTCATCATTGAGTTTTGATTCTCAGTCTCGAGCCAAAACCACAATCTTTCCCTCACTTTAACCACTTAGTTTAGTTGCCTAAATATAGCCAAAAAAACTGCTTTATTTTCCAGGAGGAGATATTGTAGGAGAAACAAGGTCTGCAGTGTACCATGTATTGTGTTAGTTAACAGTTTGCTTATATGTTCAAAATAAATGTTTCCTTATTATGCTTGTAAAAAAAACGTATCCACATTCATATGTCATTTGTGCGGGTTTGACACTGTGACAGCGAGCGAGAGAGAGAGGAAGCTTTTTCCCTTTATTGGATGGAAGTCAGTGGAGATAGACAGGAAATGAGCAGAATGGCATGCAACAAATATCCGAGTCCAGACTTGAACTGGTGACACTGTGATTATGGTCTGTATCTTAATTCTCTCAGCCACCACAACACCTCAGAAACATATGTGTGTGTATGTTTTGGGGAAATGTATGCCTTCATTAGAAAGCAGATCGTGGAGGGGACACCAGAAAATGAGGGGCTAGAGAGTTGGAGCATGACATGCAACAGAAGGCTGCGGCCAATTATAACACGGTGCTTAATGGGTTGGCACCTCAACCCCTGGGCAGCCAGAGTGTTCCCTAATCTTAACCATACTGTAGTTGTCATACACAGATGAGAACTTAAAAAGGTTGGCATTAAACTGTGATTTACAGAACTTTGTGGTTCAAGATTGTATTGCCCTGCAATAGGTTTTCTCCAGCATGAACACATGAAAGACATTTTGCTTTTACTGAGTGTGCTGAATATACAGTGAAGATTCTTGTGGAGTCGAACATTATGGATAGCAAAATGTAAATGATATGATACCAAACATTTTTACGCTCTCAGGCTTCTCCTCTTGTACCAGGTCCTGCGGCTATGAAACTTCAATGATAACACCATGAGAGGACGCACTGTATGTAACACATAAAAGCAGCCTGAGACACTTTGTTTAGGGTGGGTGGATACAATCATATCCATGTTCAGAATCATGTTATTTGCTGTGGGATGTGGAACCTGTGGAACCACCCTTAAACAGCGGGGTTTGCACTCTTTATTGTCGGCCACAGTATGGATGCAACTGTTTAAAGTCTGTGGTAATAACAGTAATCTGGGTGGCTCCGACTGCTCGTCAAGTGTGAGCTGCGATAACGTCTCTCTCTTCCCCTCTCCCTGCTCTTTTCTCTCCTAATCTCCTCCTTGCTGACTGGCTTGGCGGTTAAGTGGCGGTTTCTCTTTTCGTTTGAGGTCCCTACAGCGCTTGGCAACAGTGGCAATGGACCCTACTAAGAAATGGTGTGGAAATTGCTTTCTGCTTTTCTCCAGCCATGGGCAATTTACACCTAGGTGTCCCCTACCTTCCACTTGACACAAGGTGAGAATACTGAATTTACGAAAAAGAGCAGTGGGAGAGACGTGGCGGGAAAGAGGGAGGAGAGACGACATCATCATCATCTGTGAAAGAGGAAGATATAGGAGGCTGAGAGAGGGTCTGACTGGAAACGAATGAAGAGTAAATATGAGATGGCAAGACAGAGAAAGTAGGTGGAAAGATTGTGAGAGGCCTGCTGCATGAGTCACTAACAGTGAGAAACAGGCTTTTGTTAAGCTCTTAAATTGTCTTGTATGCGAGACAATCTCTCCATCCATCTATGCGTCCGCATATTCAGCTATTCCCTCATTTACAAGATTTCCTCCTTTCTCCTTTCCTCATTTCCCCAGACACACGCTTGGTGTTTTTCCTTGAGTGTGAAACGACCTCAATAATGTTGCCCAAACAGTCTGTCACCAGCAGCGAATCCCTGGACAGCGAGCAAAAACACCTGTCACTAATCATAAGTCATTTGTTTTGTGGGTCGTCTTATTTTGTGGTGTGAATTCACGGGTACATTATCGCAGCCAAGGGACCCACAAAATCAGCCTCCCATTAACTGTTCGTGGAACAGATCCAGGATTTGTTTCTCGAGGATGCTGTGTCACCTTACACCTGCAGCAGCTGTGACTGTGTCCTGTAATTTTACCGCTATTTGTCAAGCTATTCATTTTAATTAGCGCGATGAGCTTATGGTGGATCGGTCCAGGTCACGTGCAGACAATACGGCACATCATGGGACAGCTTCAACTATATTCTCTGCAGTGCAAAAATAAGCAAATCAAGTCACACACCATTAGACGGTCGGATGGTTGTTACTCTTCGTGGTGACACTGCTGGCTTTAAAGGTCAAAGCTGTTTCAGGTGCTCTGTCTGAGGTTTGCCACTGGCTGGCCGTGGTGCAGAGCTGCAGTCACACTATTCTGCTGTTCATTCTGTACCCAAACACTCCACTCCACTGCATAATGAGCTATTAATTTCAAACTGCACCTATTGATCACGATTGGTCCACTCATCACTGACCTTAAAGTCAGCAGCAGCTTAAAAAAGCTGCAACAAGTGAGAAATGAGAGAAATGTAGAGGGATTGTTATTGTTATATTTATGGTGGTCAAAAGTGATTGATTTGGTCAGTTGAACTGATGATTCAGTATATTTTATGCATTGAACTCCTTGAGGGAATCATAACAGACTTGGCCCATCAGTCTAACAACAGTGTTGCATGTTTGTCTCTTACATAAACATGTTTGAATTCATGTGTAGCTTTAACATTATGCAGAGACAGGACGGCAATGGCTTGTGTGTGTGTGTGTGTGTGTGTGTGTGTGTGTGTGTGTGTGTGTGTGTGTGTGTGTGTATGGCATTAAACTCTGATGTAAATGGATGTGCCGTGATTGGCCGTGTTGTTTATTCATAATCAGAATGATCTGAGCCAAATGTAAAACGCAGCAGGCCATCAGTTGGAAAATCTGACTAGAATAGTAATGAACAGTGTAAATCAGGAGAGGGAAGACGAATGCTAACTCTGAAGGTAGTGTGTGCGTATGTGTATGCATGTGTGTGTGTGTGTGTGTGTGTGAGAGAGAGAGCGAGAGTGAGAGAGAGAGAGAGTTGAAATGTAAACTTGACTGATGAACAAGGATGAGCAGGAAGGAGTCGGAAAGAGATCAACACATGCATATTCTATGCTGGTGCTCAGTTGCACACACTTGCTCTCTCAATTGAATTAATACAGACTGCACGTACATATGTGCGATTGAAAAGCCTTACTAAATTATGTAGTGATGGCAGTGTGGATGGTGGCATACTGTACACGAGACAACACTGTACCCAAAAAGACACGGATGAAACAAAACTGCTGATTCCAGAAAACTGAAATAGTCCGTTCCTGTTTTGCTGTATACTGTATCTATCCTGTCACCGAGTTAGACAAACAGTGAGATATCTTTTTCTGAGCACATTGGATATTCCTGCAGCAAACGGCTCTGAAGGCCCCTTAAAGCCTTCCTCAATCTCCAGCCGGTTTCAGAGCGCCAAATAAGATGAGGCAGCCTCGCAGACAGAATCTTTCAGAAACAAATCTGAATGTTTTCAGCTGCTCGAAAGAAATTAAAAAGAGGAGTGAAAAGAGAGACAAAGGGAAAAAGAGAGAGCCTCTTTACTGAGAGGCAAAGTGAAGCAAAGTCAACATCGTCAGTGACAGGAGAGAGAGAGAGAGAGAAAAACAGAGAGAGAAAGCGGAAGTGGGAGAGAGAAACAGAGACGGCACATGGATAAATAAAATCTCTGAAAGGCAGAAAGGGAAAAGCCTCACAGCAAAGACCTCCTGGAAGAAAAGCAAGACAGGGAGGAGCAGAACATCTTTGTGAGGATAAAAGAAGAAGTGTAATCGCCCAGTTGTTTCTTTTTCTCCCTGAGGCCCCTCAGAAAACAACTGGCGCTTTAAGCTTGGACAGATAGCAGACAGAGGGATGACGGTTAGAGAGGAGGAGAATACCACAGAGGGTTGGGAGGCTCACACACACTCGCGCACACACACACACACACACACACACACACACACACACACACACACACACACACACTCCTCCACATGCAAAGATTCATGAGCATGCAAACACACACGCACAGAGAGACAAACATGCAGCCTTTCACAAATACACAAACAACGTGCACGCCGGCAGATTTTCTTTTTAGCTTTCTTTGGTACAGAGGCAGCAACATTCATACAAACACACATGCAGACACAAACAGTGCCCCCTCTCTCTCTCTCTCTCTCTCTCTCTCTCTCTCTTCTCCCCTGTGGAGCTGTGATGATGGAGATGGAGAGCAGTGCGTATTGACTGTGACTGTGACACAAAGCTGCATCCACCACAAGAACCTCAGAGGAAAAACTCTGTGCTTCAAAAACAGGACCAGTCTCCAGTCTGCTGCTCCTACACTCTCAGAAAAATTTGTGAAGTGAGCAGAAACTGTAAAGGTGCATCTTCCCCGCTGTGGAGAGAAATAAGGTGACGAGAAAACCCGTCAGTCAGATGACACAACCGACATGAAAGCAAGAATTGGACGACACGCACTTCCAATTTCTAGTTTATTATGTTTTCGGTACAGATTACACGTTAGGGTGGGGAAGTTGAGTAAGTTTTGCTGCACTATTTCAGTGTCAGACCATTTTAATGGAGATGTAACTCTATGTTACTGAAATATTTTCTTTTGCATAATAATGTGAAAAGAGTTACATAATCACATGGTGTTAAAATGTGCTTATCTAACAGCACATATTTGCATTTAAGGGCATCCTGCTCATTTCACAGCCAGACTCACTTTGCCTGTCTCTACACCCGCCTGACTGTCAGTGTGTTTGTATACCTTGGATGCTGTTTGGACTAGTGACTCCACATGACCGCCCATCTGTACTGTATGTCCTTGTGATTTTGTCTTTGCAGATAAATCCTACTTTTTAATTTGCATCAGGCCTTGACTGCTTTCAGACTTTGTTTAGTGTGCTTCTCCAATGTCAAAATAAACTATGAAACTCACTTTCTGGCCACATTTCGGTGTCTACAGCCCATTTCCTCCACTATGTTGTGCACATTTTTATGTGGTTGGCCTTTTGCTGCACCAGCAACTCCTACTACTTGGTCAGGGTGACTACACAGTGGGTGGTTGAACTGTGGGGAGAGTGTGAACCCTCCACAACCTCCTGTTCAAGGTTTTCATAGGAGCGTAAAAGAATGTGTCTGCCGTCATTGTGTGTCGAAGAGGTTGAACGTGTCTGTCTACTTCCTCCCCAGGCCTGCATGAGGATAGCACATTATAAAACTGGGATGAAAATGAGAAAAACTGAAATAGAGAATTAATTACAACTTTAGTGCCAAGGTTTTTCTTGCAATTTCCTGATAATGCTGTGACAGTGATACACCTAATACTGTCACAGCAGAGTATATTAACAAATACAACCTCAAAGACGTTGTGCACCAATCCCCATAACCATTCGCTCAGCCCCACTCCTCTCCTTCACTGCTGATAGGCCCGTCAAGCTTTCCCTGTCACATAACGCAGTTTACAATGATAGTGGTTCATGGTAAATTTTGAAACAATAGGTCATTGATTTCAACAAAGCAGGTTTCTCATTTCTAGCTCATTTCTAGATTTTCCTGGTGGACATGAATGCAGTCACTTGCACATTTTAGCAGTTACAGCTAGCTATTCAAGCTAAACTAAGCTAACGGCGGCCCCAGTAGTTGCTTGAAAATGCTGTTCCCAGCTAGCGGACTCATTTTGAAGAGTAGAATGTGTCGTAAATATGAACTTGATGGGTAGATAATACTAAATGACTGAAGCTAAAGCTGCATGCCTGCAGTGCAGTGCAGAGCTAGTCAGTATAGTAGGAGGCCTACATAAGAGTCTGATCTTTCATTTTTATTATTTCATTCTATTTCATTGTATTTCATTCATAGCCCCCCCAAAATGCAGTTAGCTCATATAATCTTGAAACTGGGTTAGGTTACACCTGAAGTTAGCAGGTGAGACGTGCTTATATTTGTGGCTTAGCTTACAGCTGATAAACATACTGTTTAATACATTGATTACACTTGCTATTTTTAAAAAGGCTAAATTAAAACACACAGCTCTCCAAACTTCTCATATACAGAGTATCACTCTTGCTGAAGCATCATGCAGGACACTTTGGCATGTAGAGAAATTCAAAGCCTAACAGGACGAGCAGGCCTTGTTGCCAAGCTATGACTGGGAAACCTGTGTTTTAGGTGACTAATAACCAATACACACAGTCTTTGCCCATACCTATGTGGTTCATTCTATAGACTGGAATGCAAACAAATCACATCAGCTGTAGATTACATAAACAAATCCTTCAGCAGGTGTTTCACAACATTTTTATAGTTCTGGCAGGATCTCACACCTCTGCTATTGCACCACAAATGGTTTCGCCGACAGATGTTCTCTATAATTGCAACAGTTATTGCTCTGCTTTTAGTTGCAACACTGTTGATTATGATTCAGTTGCCGACAGAAAAGAACCTCGCATCTCAGCTGCAGATGAGGTTTTAACATGTTATTGAAGGCTTAGTTACAGTCTGCTGTCACACATGACAACTGGAATTGTCCACAGTCAGTTACCATAAACTGCATAACATATAATAGATAAGTTCTCAATAGATAAGATCACAGATTATGCTGATCCCTGACCTGATTTTTCTATTTGAGAAAAAAAACCCCAATCCGTTTACACTTCTTTTTTCTTTTCTGGTGTATAAGAGTCGCCTGCTTGACAGAAATGAATAAAAACTGAATGATTGTAAGTACCTAAGCACTGCAGAAAATGAATTAATCCTGCTTTTATCAACATTTATTAGCCTGAAATACAACTGATTTGTTTCACAAAAATATGTACGGATACAAAAACCTTCAACGCTGCACTGCCCACTGAACAAACTTGAACATACGGTAATACTGTAATTTAGACATACAACATTTTTATGGTTGGCCCCAGTGGGAATCAAGCCCCCTACTCTAACTATATCTATGCCGCAGTCTTTCCCCTGAGCTACAGAGGACCACAGGACCATGTTTCAAGGCAACAACAAAAAATGGAATTGCCTTAAGGTGCTCTGGGAGGCACATTGAGGGAATTAAGCAAATGTGAAAGATATTCCTTTCATTCCCCAGGGTGACAGATGAGCGATGAGTGTTGGGATAACAAGGGATCAGAGGCGAGTGGAGGAATAATGAGGATCTGCCCCAACTCTCCATCTCATCCCTCCATCCTTCTACACAGCCAGTCACACTGCTAATGTTACTAGCCTACAACCTCTTTTACGACTGCTACGAATAAAAATGTCTCACTTTTTCAGTGATGCCCTTAGGAAATTCTTGTTTTTCTTTTGACCCTTGCCAGGAGACCACAGTACAATCAGCAACAGAGCAGCCCCCTGTTGCTTAAAGGGAATCAGTATCTTGTTGTCGAACACCTCAGCAATGCGAATCCAAGCTTCTGCCCATTTCTTCAAGCTGAAAGTCAACCTCACTATCCGTGATTCTTTAAGAATAGTGGATAAGAACAAGGGTTGCAGTTTGTTATGAGTGCCTAAATTAATTGAACTGAAAGCAAGCCAGACTCACTCTTGATCTTTCCATCGACAAACTTGAATTCTGTCACAATTCTGGCCAAATCCTTTTTATTTGCTCATTTCTGTGTTCCTGTCTCCATTTGTACCTCCCTGCCAGGGAACATAGATATCTAATATGAGAGCCAGCTCCTTGGTTGAAGGGTTGAGAAAGTGTCAGAATCTAAATAAAACTGCAGGAACTTTAAATCCCAGAGAAATGATGTGGTCCATGATTCAGTTTTCTCTTATTTGCGTACAAACTGGTGTTGCTGTGAAATCATCTGTGAGTGAGAAAACAGTGAGGAAAGAAATCCACGCGCACTAGTAAATTCCCCACCAGCAATAGCGCCCACACGTTAGTCATTAAAGTCAATTACATTTACACAAGGCCAATTTACATTTATCAGTTACCACAGCGAATCTCTCAGGCTCAATTCCTTTTCAAATTGTCCAGAGCAATAAAGGAGCTCATTACTGCAGTAATATGACCACATCATACCAGTGCAGCCTATCGACAGTAATTTGATCTACAGTAGACAGTAGACAGGCAGATGACAGGTCTGACAAACTTCAGATTTATAGCTCTGGTTGGTAACAGCAAGTGTGGTTTGGTACTACAGGTCCCAGTATTGTGTAGTGCATGGTAATTCAGAAAATAACTGTCATTATTTGTAGATACATTTTGATGAATGATCACGGTCAGCACTAAGCTTGGTGAAAACTATTCCTGTGACTGTTTCACAATAAAAGCCATGCCATGCTTCTCCACCTGAACTTAAAAGGCTTCACTTTAATGTGAAATAGCCACAGTAGGAAATGTTGGGTTTTGCCAGGATTAAACGCAGGATAAAATGCATGCATCGCTTCCTCTAAGTCCCATGTGAAGGAAATCTGAATGCTGCACGGTCATGGCGGACCCCGCCACTAGGACTGAAAACTACTATATTGCGTGGTCATAACACAACGTAAACAGAATTGATTTGTGAAAAAAAAAAAGCTGACTATTGAGTGTTAGATTTCATGAAAATCCTAAATGTTCTAACTTAAGTTCGATGAGGGAAAAGGGACGTGTTCACTTGATCGTCTCACTGACCGGTGTGCTGTATGCACTGTGTCAAACATGTGAAAGTTTAGCAGTTTAGCCGTTGTTGCTCAAGGATTGGGAAGTAGGTAAGTTTGTCATATCATAAATATCAAATATCTCTTTTCTGAATCATCCCATCTCATATATGATGGCTTCCTGACTCTCACATGCCTTTGAAGGTAGAGAATAGTCGGGTGATGAGATGTTCCAGCAGTTAAAAACTTCAGATCATGTTCACGTTTCAGTTTTACTCCTTTGATGTTTGTGTAACAATAACTGCAAGTGTCGATAGGTGGATTTAAAATTTCTCCTCTCAACACTAGTTCTTATTCTGAGTTGCTCTCAGAGAACCTGAGCTAATTTGTTGTTTGCGTGTTGTTTTCCTTGTTCCTATTCAGTATGTGGATATTTGGGCTTTAACTGGGCAAAATGCTGTAGATTTTTTTCCCAGCTGTTGAATATATAGACACACACATGTCTGCTACATGTCCAACACGAGTTTCTGAACACCATGAATCTCATAATACAGATGTCACAGCTCAGTCTCCTTTGTGTCATTCAAATTCTGCCAAAATAATGTCTCAGCTGTCAGCTGTGAATCTGTGGCACAACCTCTGGCAGACAAGATATATTTCTCACCTCTCAACGATCACTGTTTTCACATTCAGCTCGTCAAGATGTCTTTCTCTCCCTCACTTTTACAAATCTCAAACAGAATTATTCAGACATTGCCCATGGCTATGAAGACAAAGCAAGAGGCAGCAGGAGAGAGAGAGCGTGAAAGAGAGAGGATGGAAGAGACGCACGGCGTCGGACAGGCTGTTTATATTCCTTTCTCACTTCATTCCTTTAATCAACAGAGCTGGTTTGTGGGGAGGTTAGATAGACTGCTTGCCCAGATCAAATAACTGGACAGAAGATGGTACACAGTCATTCAGAGCTCTCTCCCTTTTCTCTTTGTCTTCCACGTTTGCCTCTTTCTCTGGGCATCGACTCTCTCTCTCCAGCTACGTCCCTTCCTAAAAGAAGGGGTTGTGGAGCTACAGGGAAAGACTTTTTTTTCCAGCATGGGTTAAATTTATGCCTCGATATCTCATGTAGTGTTTCTGATTGTTTGCCAGGCCCAGGTGCTCTCAACCCCAGGGTCCAAGAAAATTCCAGTTAAAAAATAGCGGTGCGTTCTGGAACCCTTGGTGCCAAAATTACCTTTTACCCAGCAGGGGGCAGGAGAGACCCTCAACAGACAAGTAGCAGGACCCATCCCTCTGCTTCAGAGGAGTTGGGGAATTGACAACACTCCACACTTCTTCATTTCTTCCTTTTATTGTCTTTAAAGCCAACTGTGGAGCTCTGTAAGAAGACAGAAGATGAGTGCGCCGCATTAAAAGATGGTCATCTCGATTAGCCTTCCCTCGGGGTTAAACATCGTCGGGCAGGAGAAATTCTCAAAAAATGCAGGATAGTGATTTTGGAAATGCTGGTTTGGTTTTCTGCTCAGGTGTATTGCCTTTTCATCATTAGTTTAGCAGCTACGCAAGAGTACATTTGTGTTTTGATTAATAAAGGCTTCCATCTCACTCTGCCACTTTGATCACACTTCCTCTCTTACATCAAAACAGTTACTCTTTGTTTCTTTAACTCCAAAGCAAAGCTGATTTAAAAATCTGTTAAATCTTTGTATCTCCATGACACCATTACCTACAGTACATAACAAGTCTCTAACACCAATCAAATCAGCATGGAGCGAACCATCAACCGAGCTGCTCTGAGAGCGTGCAAGTATTCTCCATCATGCCCACGCTCCCCTTGTTCTCTAACCTTCTCGTCTCTCCAGGATTAACAGGCTGGAGATGAGGGGAGGGGATTAAGGATTGTTTGCTGTAGAGATGGTCACACAGTGTATCGCAATTTCAAGAAGGGCTTCAGTGATTGAAAGAGAGAGATGGGAAGGGTGACTGCGTATCTCCATGCCTGCAAGGGTCAGCTGGCTTATCAGAATCACTACAACAAACAAATGTACTGTAGGTGCATATTAACTGTAAATATTTACAGGCTGGGATGGTCGCCTCATGAAGGATGCCACAGTCTCGGACCGGGTGTTATGTTCACTCTGGAGTATAATGCTGCTCCAGGGAGCTCCCCTCTCTGCATCCGTCCTCCTCCTTCTATCTCTACCTTCACACCACCTCGTCAGTGCCTGCAGAGGTTGTGTCTGTTGCATCAACAGGCGGGACAGGACTGTTGTTGAGGAACTTTTTGCATTTTCATATTGTTTGATATGTATATATTTGGTTTATTTGCCTTTCTGTGCTTTCATTAAGAGTCTGGGTTACTCAGTTTTTAGCTTTCAGAAAAGCATGTCCAAATCCACAAATCAGACAATGCAGTGATCAAAAGAATGCCCTGTCAGAAAATTTGTCATTTTCTAAGCTTTTTTTTTATTAATTGGACAGTCTGCAGTGACCAGTGTAAGTGACAAAGGAGTTGGGAGTTAGACAGAGGGTGGGTGACATCCGACAATGACTGTCATTCGTGTTCAAAGACATCCACTGAGCCATCAACGTCTCCAAAACAACTGCCAGTCAGAGGCTGGCCTGTGGCCTGCAAACCTCTGACCCACACTGATGTTAAGTTGCTTCAAATGGAGCTTCTGAATTGCTTACTGTTGGCAATAGCCACCAGGGGGACTGGTATCAAGAACTGGATCCACATTGGACCTGGATCCACATGATCAAGAGTCACAGATATATTTTTTTTTCTTGAATCATTTACTGAAAAGTTACAAGTATGCAGATAGCGTACACTACACTTGTTTATATTTCATTTTCAAACATATTTTAAAGTTTCAGGATTTCTTTAAATCTTGGTGGATGTAAAGTCTGCTAGTCTCAATCATGATGAGCTAAATGAAAGAAGTTATGTTTTGTTCAAAATGGAAAACCGATTCTGAGATTGTGAACGAGCGTTCTGCAGCTCACACATCATGGCGCTCTCATGCAGGGGTCCACCGAGGAGACGACAGTGGGAGCACGTTTTCAAAGACCAGGATGCCACTGTGTCAACCAGCGGACATTGGCTCTGTCCTCAAGGGCAAGGTGGTGTTAGAACATTGCAGAGAACTGCATTTGCAGCACTTTGCTTGAGCATAATCTACGAACACAAGCCCACCTTCAAAGCTCTGCAGTAGGTTGTTGTGGAGCTGCAGAGGAACGCGCTCTCTAGCATCAGCGTGCCGCTACCAGTGTGAAATGCTGAGGCAGACAGGATTGTTGATATCATTGCTCCCTCCATCACACTGATGGTGGACTCCATGTGTTATGCAGCACATAGGCTTTGGATATGCCCTTCAGTTCATCCCACATGGACTTGGACTGTCAGTTGTATGATATGAAAATATTAATATCTGTCAAGAGGCAGATGTTTTAAGGATGTCCAGTGTGTTTTATCAGGTTCTGTGTAAACGTGTCTCCTGCAATGATGAGAGGACACAGAAAAGGAATATGATAATCAGAATAATGTTTTCTTCAGTGTATAATCACCTAAAAATAAGAATTGTTGTGTTTTTACTTTGCATTTGAGGCAAGTGAACAAGGAAAGGCAAAAGATACAAGCAAGTCCACATGTAAGCGATGTTATAGAGCAGTGCTAACACAACAAATTCAACAAAGCACCTGAAATACAGAGAGCTTGGTGACAGATCCAGATCCAAATACTCATTGTCCAGTCAGTGTCAGTGTTTAACGATTATATATTACCCAGTTTCCCCTCTGAATCTGATATGTGATGTTTTTGTATTAATATTACTGCTGCAGTAACGTCTATGTTGCATTTTACTACTGTAGAACTACTTTGCATGTACGTTCAGTAGTTTAACATCTACATCCGCAGCAATGCATGATATTCTATGTTGTCTATGTTGTAATAAGTCTAAAATTTTATGGCAATTTTTCCCTGTGATATCGAAAATGCTACAGACTATGTGCAACTGACATATTCACACGCTCTCCATCTCTCTCTCTCTCTCTCTCTCTCTCTCTCTCTCTCTCTCGCTCTCTCTCTCTGTATATATATTCCATGTTGATCCCACATATTTTATTAGGCTGGTAGACACAATACAGTGATCTATAACACATTACGTTCAAACAGCTGGCGTTAGCCTTTAAAAACTGCAGGTTAATGAGAGGTATTTATGAATGCACAGGTTGGACCTGTTACTGTGGATTAGCAAATAACAAGGTCAACACAGCTGGATGATGAGATAATGAGATAGCAAATCAAAGGTCAACTGACTTCAGCTTTTCTTTGCTTCAGTGATGCAATGACATGCCAACCAAATGCAAGTGTAAGTACTCAGTTCATTTTTTTTCTTCACATTGACTCTTTTCAGTGCTTTCAGTAAAGGAATGAGAAGCATTTCTCTTTATCAGGGAAAACATAAAACACCAGTAGATCTTGCATGATGATACAGGAATGTTGTCTCATTGTGACACTTTCCATTGGAGCGTGCTTGCAGGTTATACTTGCCCATTGTCTAATTTCAGTTGCTGTTCACAATCAGAATTCTCAAGGAGTTTTTCCCTCAAGTGATGTTTTGTATGATATCATGTAAAGCGTTCAACATTTCCTTATTGGGCAATCAAAAGTGAAAACACTGTCCTCCACCTTGATTGACTTGTAGATGACGGCCAGCTTTTCACTCCACCTTGTAACTGTTTTGAACAGCTATAAACACTTTTGCATTTGGACGTAGTTGGATGACACCACGTACAAGCAAGGCTACTTCTTTTCAGTATGTGTGACCTTTAGTTTTTGTTTATTGTTACTGTTAGGTTTCTGCAAGCTGCCCCCACATGATCTACATTTCATTTTTACATACGGACCTTTCTGCATGTGACGTCAAACTCCATCAACAGACAGGTACACACAGTACCTAAAGGACGTGACATATTCACACACAATGATCTAGACACCCACCCCTCCTTCTGACACACACACACACACACACACACACACACACACACACACACACACACACACACACACACAGAGCGATCAGTTCCGCCATCCTGGCCTGTCCCAGGCTGCAGGCTGTCCTCAGGTATTGGTGGTATTTGTAAAGAGCCTAATTGCCCAAGTGTCTAGAAAGTGGCCATTGAGAGTGTGGCTGGCTAATGAGCTCCCTGGGAGAGGGTAAGTAGTTAGCTGAAGCAACACTGGGCCCTGCTCCCTAATAAAGGTCACATACCTCCAGGGAAAAATGCCACAGCATGACGTGATAACCGCAGAAAGAGGGCTGGCCAGCATTTCACTTGCCATTAAATGAAGTGAATGAACCACAGAGGGGATGAAATGCCTTTGGATGAGGTGGCAGGTTTTGTAGTCAGTGCAGTCCACTACAAATACTCAGAACTGCAAGGAGCAGACAAACTGCTGTGTTGTAGTAAGGGTCTAGGAGAGGACAGGCAGGATATGAGATAATAAGGACCTGAAGAAAACACTGAGGAACTAAAAGAGGAGGGGAGAAATAGGAACAGGTTACACTGAAGTACTGGAGTCTGATCTGTTTAAGTGAAGATTTTGACACCTGGTATCTCTATTATAGCCTTTAACTGTCAGTACAATGTTTGACAGGGTGAATGCATTTGAAAAGTTTTGTGTCTTTTCTTGGAAAAGAAAGTTCTTTACTGTAAAGCTACAATACAATTCCCTCCAGGTGCTCATGAAATTCTTATGATTTTTTCATCCAAAGAAACTGAATTTGCAGCTTTTACAGAAAATAGTGATAAAATTTGTGGCAATTTTATTTTATTTTTTTTTTTACATTATTTTATGCAACTGTTTAAAGGACTAATTGAAGTGGAAACCGGGAGATGAAGCTGGTGTGTTTTTGCAGCTAAGTGTCAACTGCAAGAGGTAATGTTGCAGAAATGATCAGACCCAAGACAGCTATACAAACACAAATGTATATTTTAGATTTTCTCTTTGAGACTCATCTGAGACCAAAAGATCAACTTTAATGGCAAAAGCTTAAATTTGACTGTTTGGCAGTTTATAAAAATGGATTAAACCCACTGGAAATCACTGAAAAATGTAGATAATGCTGTTCAAGAAAAAAAACAAAATAAAACAAAAAAACACTGCATGCACTGTAAACAATGCAGCTAAAACCAGCCAACCAGATTTAAGACTAATTAATGATCTCCAGAGGAAAACATCAAGAAAAGCCCTCAAAGCCACTCGCCTGATCCTGCACACGTGTGTTTCAGCTCAGCAGCTCAACCAAAGTGTAAGGCAGCTGAAGGAGGGACATTATCAGTCACACTCAATAAACCCATTAAAGCCATTCGCATAGAACATAAGCTCTGCCTTGTTGTTCTTTTTTTCTTTTTTTGTTATTCTGATACCTTGCTCACCTTCTCTCCTCATTAGGCTCTCACACGTGGTTAACTAGAGAGGGAAAAACAGTTCTGAAGCTTTGACGTCTGCCAGCTGACAAAAGGGAAAAGTAGAAGCATCAGCAGCCTGATACTAATGGAACAAGTGGAAAACACTAATGAATCTCTAACCTCCTCCTCTCCTCTCCTCTCTTCTCCTCTCCTCTCCTCTCCTCTCCTCACTCTGCCATATTCCTCCTTGTAAACTCACTTTTTGTCTCACTTGCTTTATATTTTGGTCACCCATGTACTCTGTCATAGGTGTTATTTCTCAGGTAGAGAAACTCAGTTAACAGCTGCAGCCAGAGCACTACTGCCATAAATAAACCAATATCAACAACAAGGGAGGACCGATTTTTGAATACATGCAAGCTAGGGATGTTCAGTCCCCTGAAATCTTGCTTCTTGTCTTGCTTTTCTTTAAAGACCAAACATGTTGTTTAGCCCTATAATTTGGATTATATCCCTGCCAAACAGTCAGTGGTACCTTTCCTATCGCCCAGACAGCCATTGGTTTTGGTTTCCATGTAAATCAACTTGCCAAGACACTCAAGCAGAGTCCTGACAGGGACTTCTTTTTTATTTTAGAGCAATAGTTGTTGTTTTATTGTTGAACAGGGATTTTCTTAAAGGGTGTTAGAGTGATAGAAGTTATCCAGCATGGAAGAGTTTACATTGCACGCTGGCATGCATGTGCTCATCTCATTCATGTTTCACTGCTGCTGCTGCTGTGCTGCTGACTGACTGTAATGTACTGAGTTCTTCTTCTTGTGTTCAACCCAGAGAGCCACAGGCACAGTGAGAAGCAAGGAATGTGGATTACCCTCTAAAACTCTGTGTATATGCTGCTTTTCAATGGTGTTAAATTTGGCTTTATCAACAAGAAAAGAATGATAGCTCTAAGGTTAGTCTGTTTTAGTATTCTCCAATGAAAACTGTCAGCCCTCTTGTTTTTCCTGGGATTCTCATATATTTTACTCTTCTTTGCCATCCTCCCGTTTAAATATCTGATCTGTAAATCTACTGTATTTTTAACATTTCTAAACAGAAGAGCAGCCTAGGAGCAGGTGGCAGTATGTAGAGCATGATGACACCCGCCAATAAAACAAGAAGACATATAAAGGTACATATTCTGTTTTACCTTTGACATCAGTCTTTTACAATTTTATAACAAAGCAGCAGCAAGAAATCTCTTTCCTCCACTTTTGGTCCAGGATCAAAACCCAAACACTCGCTCGTTTGGTCTCTCCCAGATCGAAAATCACGCTGTTCCACTAACCACGCTCCCTCTACAGGCCTGGGCGCTTCAGTTTTGTTGTCTAGAAATGCAGCGTTTTTCTGTATTTGCATTATTGTTGCTTTTAATGTACTTTCTCTGGCTTTCTGAAGCATGTCTTTTCATGTGCAGCACATTTCTTTTGTATTTGTTTTGGATTTTCAGATGTGTATTTGAATTGGCAGCGTTTCTGAAGCCACAGCATTTTCCTCCCACTGGAAATGTTTTGGGCTTTTGCAGCATGTTTGCCCTTATCGGCCACTGCGGTAGCCTCTCTTAAAATTGCCTGGTAGTGATTTTAAGATTCAATGTGTGTACCGTTGTCTAAATGTGAGGGTGCTGCGACGGCCCAGGGCAGGGTGCTGGAAAATTTCCCTTATTTTCAAATCCCAATGTTGACAGGTATGTCAGAAGTAAGTAACTGAGTCATAAGTAGCTGATAAGTAAGTGCATAAGCTCGACCGCTAGACTGTGGCCTGGGAAAGTGGAAATGTGGCTGAAGAGCAACAGAGAGGCTGAATGAGCAGGAAGGCACACACGGTATGAACTAAAACCCACACATACATTCAACCCTTCTCATTCACACACAATTAAAGCATGTGCAGCTCTTGCTGACCAATTTTTTTCCTCTTTCAGTGAAACATACTCACGTGCAGAAAGAAAATAACTTTGAACAAACAAGCAAAAAAACGGATAATCCCAAAACTCTGCAGCAAGGTATGCAGCACTCCAACGGAACCAACCGTGTAACATATAATCCACAACTGAAGCAGCAATAGAAAAAAATGATCTAACCGGTCAGGTGGACTCGTCATCAGATGATTTTTCTCTGTAGAAAGTCCCGTGTTTCTGGTGAATGAGGCGTTCAGCATGAAACAGCTAGGTGATGTTTAGAATGACTTCTCTGCTAAGTTCAGGGGATCGTTGTCACTAGATTTACTTGCTGGGCTCTTCTTTGAGATAAAAGCACTAAGGAGTTCTGAGGAGTTTCCAGGTCTTGTAACAGAGTGGCTCAAATGGTCACACTGCTGCAAGGTCACTCCGGACAACACTGAGCTGTGATCAAGTTTCCATTACTGATTACATTTCAGGCAAAAACAATGCAGACCAGAATGTTTAGTTCCAAATGCGGAAATATTCATGCACTGCGATGAAAGATCAAAGTGGTTTTAGGACATTTTTGCCTTCAATGTGGTTGACTTATCTCATATTTACAAGTGCGTGCGCACACACACACACAAACACACACACAAACACACTGATACAAACTCACCTGCACACACTTGACAGAGGCCCTTCACTATTGTTGTTTCTGTGTTTTATTGCATGTTTTCACGTTTACATAGGAAACTTTGGAGACCACAAGATTTTTGCCTGTCAAATTCTGACCTCTGAAAGGCGGAAAAACCTCAAGATTGACAGAAACACAGGGTGAGAGGAGGAAAGTGATAGAGACAAGGTGAAAGAGAGCAAGATATTGGGAGAATAGGAGTCAATGGTGAGTGGGAGAGAGAAACAGAGAGAAAGAGGTTGCTGCAGAGGGCTGGTTGATAGATTGTGAAATTGATGTATGACAGAACAGATTGGTGTTGCCTCTCAGATACATCTGAATTGAACATTGTCAGGAGGAGGCAGATTACAGCAGAGACTGTGCTGCATCCAGCCTCCTACACTAAATGAAGACGTGTTTACTCTCAGATGAGGGATCAAGAGAGAGAATTTGTGTGTTTGTGTTTGTGCGTGTGATCGCTAAACCTAGAAATTCTGTGAACGTAACCACAAAGTTAGTTCTACGTTGAGGGGCGTGTTCAAATAACTTTCCTAGAATGTTCTGGAAATAGAACAATAAGACTGATTTTGTGTGAACAAAAGTTTGTCTACTGATCCACAAAAAATAGAGCCCTTTGTTCCTTGACATGTGTCAGCCATGTGTGACACATGCGCATCTAAGAATTTGCTTTATATACTTCATCTGCTCTTCATTGGTTCTCTTTGGCTTGTTTTTCGAGACGCTTCAGCCACCCACCCCTGATGTGCGTGTGTCTGTGAGAAGGATGGATCTGAAGAGATAAGGTAAAATGCTCCTGCGCTTAAAAGTGTGTGTGTGTGTGTGTGTGTGTGTGTGTGTGTGTGTGTGTGTGTGTGTGTGTGGTCTTGGTTGGTGGATGCAAACAGCCTTGGGCAGTGAGACTGAGAAGGGTCTGATGATATAGCAACACCAAAGACAGTCATGGTGTTAATTTCCTCAACTTAAACTATAACAAAAAAATATGTGTGGGCAGCTTTTCTTTCACGATGAAAATGAGACTAAAACAAGAAACTATGACAATATGTATTTCATTTTTCAGTGTATTTTTTAAAATATCCCTTGTTCAGAAGGTGACCTGTTGCACTTCCATTAATATGAAGCATATGTGTTATCTGACATTATTTACAGTCCACTGAGAATCACAGGAGGCAGCAAAAAACAGGGTATCATGCCATGCCGACCCATAACTTTGATACACGGTTTTATTTTTATTGCACACCCACCCCCACTCTGCCTCTGATTAACTTAGAATCTGACATCTTTTTCAAACCGTCTCACCAACATTAACCAAGCCACAAAAACTAGCCAATCAGAGGGACACTGGGCAGGTATTTTTGGACATTTTTCCGACTGGCCCTCAGAACAAGAGGGTCCTCCAGTCCCCCAAAACTGGGACACTCTGAAAACATACAAGCTACTCCTGAACCACTGTTCACTTGACAGTGAACAGTGGTTTAGTGAATAAGCTTTTGTGAGCAGTAGAAAGCACAGGTAACGGTGGTGATGCTAAGTCAGCAGAAGCAAGACAGAGAAAGAGAGAAAGAGAGAAAGAATGGCTCTGTTCAATCTGTACTTACTGAGGAGCCTCAGTCTGCTGTGTTAGTGCAGAGCAGAGTACAGATGTACCTTAATACATCCACGCTGTAAACAAGTAAACGATACCTTTTACACAAAGCTCACAACAGAAGAGAACACCACCTGTAACCATGGTAACTGTAAACAACAAAGATGGCATCAGCTGTAGCCTCAAAATGCTTAGAAGACATAAATAATAGAAAAATCTGACCAATAAATAAATAAATAAATAAATAAAAAATCATTGATGAAAACTAGACCAACAACAATCAAGTGACTAAATCAAAACCAGCCGTCAGGATTAAAAGTGGCTGAAGGAAACAGATTGTGGAGCGTCATCATGGGAGCTGTCCAAGGTGCTGACCAGACTGTGCATCTGTGCATCGCCAGCAACAAGGAGCGTGCTGTGCTGGGCCTCCCTCTCCGCTGCACACAGTATTCCAGCTATTTATACTATCCAGTGTAACCACTCCATGTGACCTCCGTGCTGTTTCCTCTGGAAGACCAAGTCCACAGTTTATTGGTTATTGGTTTATTGGAAAGATACTCAGTACATTGTCTTGCTCTGAAATACACACCTCAGTATATCCATTTTATGGTACATACTTTATACTTCTAATCCAGAACATTTCAGAGGGAAGTATTGTACAAATCACTTTTTTTCTTACATAAAAAACATGACAAGCTTATAAAAGATTAAACCAGTGATTTCCTTTTTTATAATAGACCACAAGCCCTTACAAAGTCTTGTTGGAGCTCCTTGTCACATTTCAGATGTCTCTTGTTGTCAACAATTCCACTATGGTGATATTTCCTCTCAGATGATTTCATTTAAATGACTGTTCTCTCTCTCTCTCTCTCTCTCTCTTTCTCTTACACACACACACACACACACACACACACACACACACACACACACACACACACACACAAAGACAAGCCTCCATGACATGAAAACAGATGAAGAACTTTGCTTTTTTTCTTTTTTCCTCTCCAATTAATCATCTCAGTTTTCTTTGTGGCCCTTATGAGGGAGCCTGAATCCTGATTTGGGGAACACTAGAATAAACTACCAGTATGTAAAAGCAGCTCCACCTTGATCGAATCAACAAGAAAACGCTGCTCACACACTGATGCATTTGTAATAAACTAATAATGTCATGATGTTAGTCACAGGGGCCATTTTTCTACAGAGCACTACTTTATTTTTTCATACTTGATTGGGATTTTGAATCAAGGAATTTTACTTGTTATGGAGTATTTTAACATTAATATATTGGTACTTTTATTTATGAAATGTGTACTTCTTCTGGCACCTGGTCTTAGGTCAATGAGCACATGTATGCAAAATCCTGGGTCATTGTGAAAGCAGAAAGTAATGATTGCTTCCAACAGGTTCTGACAGGAACTGAAAACAGTATGAAAGCAACAATGCGTGCTGCACTTTTAAACAAGGAGATGTTTTTATTTTTTTTTGTTTCCCCCTAACTACCTGTGGTCTAATCAACCACAGCTTCTTTTAGCATCTGTCTCATCTGGTCAAATTTTCACAGCGTCTCTGCAGGTTTGGGTTGAATTATTTTGGGTTTGTTTGTTGTCCGTCATGGCTCCTTTGGGTTTCTAACAACATTTCTGACTCAAGAAGACCTTTGCTCCAGTGGGCATCGCTGACAGTGATATCACTCTTAATTCTAATATAGATTTAACATTTAATGCCCATTGAAAAACAGACTGAAGTCTCTCTTTGGAGGGTTGTCTCTCAACTGTCCTTCCTTTGCTTTGACCTTTTACACCATTTTCAATGTCATGTGATGGCACTGATATAGTACACAGACAAAATGGTGACATTTTTAACTTTCAATCTGTCTGTCTCCACGCCCCTCTATTCCTGACACACACACAAACACACACACACACAGAATGTTTGCTTCACGCTTGATATGTGGTCCTGATTTAATTGGAGCTGAGCTGGTGTGGTTTATGAAGAGAGAGAGAGAGACAGACAGACAGGGGATGTTCAGGTGGAGGATAAGAAGAGAGCACAGCTCATTCTTTAAGGAAAAGGTTGACTGACAGAGACAGAGAGTCAGAAGAAATCCTGATGCCGACTGTGACAGTGGTGCACATACAACCACAGACGCACAGTACACAGAGTTCATTCGTTGCTATAGAACACAACATTCAGATCATTCATTTGTTCCAGTTTTACAGAGCATCAGTCGAAGACTTGGCATGGTTTAATTCAGTTTGTGCTCAGCACAGCCTAATGCACTCATAAATTGCATTTAATCAATGTAGAAATGACAAGTTGATTTTTCCTGATTAGCATCTTTTTTCTCTATTGCATACATCAGTAAGGGAAGATTTCACTGTCTCTGAGGCAAGTCAAATCCTGCTCTGTTCTACAAATCATTAATGAAGGTAGCACGGCGTTTAAAAGATCTATATACCTACCCATTACAAAATAAACAAAATAATATCCTGTAGTGCACTGTTGAATTAGTCGCTCTTTACAGCTTGAACTAAATGTAATTTTCAATCAATCAAAGTGATGTTGTGTGCACAGTGTTTCCGATTGGCCACTGCGCGTGTCCTGGAAGATTTCAATGTCCCAAACAAAGGTGAAGTGTTCCCATCAAATATTATCTGTGTTTCTGGACCCTATTTTCCTATTTTTTTGTGTGACTAATGGAGGCAACAATTTGGTCCAGTATTGAGTGAGTGCGCTGCAGTCGACAGCCACAAAACACACTGCAGAGTAATCATCTGTGTATTTGCAGTCTGTAGATGTCGTCCAATAAAAGTGTTTTTGTCACTGACGGGCTCAGATTGTTATTCTGACAACATTATGGAAAGGATCCCTACAGAAATGAACCTTTTTCTTAAAGAGGAGGATCTTTTTTGTCAAACCACAAAAAGCCACTATATCTGTCTTGCCAGGGCCACCAAACTCCATTAACAGAAAGAATAATTTCTCTTAAACTTGACAGAAAAAAAAGAAATAAAACCCATCAACTTTCTTGTTTTAACTTTCGCTGTTCCTTCAATCATTACCAACCCTGCTTTGGTTGATAAATAAACCCTTAATTCTGAATCAGGAGGGGAGTGAGACATCAGAGAAGCAGCGGAGAAAACAGCATGTAGAGCCAGAATATTTTCATTTAACATCGAACTCTGCGATTGTTTCCCCTGGGCGTTATTACTAGTTAAATATATCAAAATAATATCAATTTTCATGATCGTCTGTTTTTCGATTAAATATTTGAATTCAGGATATTTGCTGACAGCCCGAGACCACAACCCCCAAATCATTCAGCTGTTTCTCTAAACACAGTCTCACATCATCAGACATGCTTTTACCAAAAACACCGGAACCGAAAGACACAGCGCAGTCCCACAAATAAATTACAAACTAAGAAAAATTACTCTCCGCAGAATTTGGCGAAATCATGAGAGACTCCAGCAGATATAAACCAGCAGCATCCAGCACCCCTTTAAACTCACCACTCACTCATAATCCAAATTACTAACAAGCCATTTCTGCTGTTGCTTGGCAAAAGAACGGGCCGCGTCGAGCTCTTTAATATGCGCTTGTAAAAAAAAAAAAAAACACTGTTCTGAATACACTTTTTACAGTGTGATGATATACTCTAATGATACAGTTAAATGATCCCCCCAAGTAACCAGCATCCATTTTTAAAGATAACCGTTTTAATATACATATATATGTGGGTATTATAATAACCAGGATGTCAAATTATATGGTGAGATCTTGCATTTAACAAAAGTGTTAACAGAAGAAATGCTGTCAGTAAAGCTCACAATGAGAACATTGCTATTTATTTATTTATTTATTTATTTTTTTTTTAGAAATGATTCATATAGTTACAGCACAGGAAACAGTCATGGCATTGATATAATCAATGTCATCAAATCAGTTCACTAATATGGGAAAATGCCTGTGATAAGTGAATGAATTACCCATCATTCCTTGTCTTCATCACAAAGATTTGATAGCAGGTCCTCGCTTAAACACCTACAGCAGAGCTTTCTTGTGGAATATGGCTTTTATTAGTTTCGTTCACTTCTTTTCTAGCTCTTTTACCACTCTACAGCTCACGTCTCCTCTCTCTCTCACACACACACAGACACACACACACACACACACACACACACACACACACACACACACACACACACTCTCACACAGAGTCGTGTTGGCTGCTGTACCTACGTGGCTCCCAGGGGTGTGTGAGGCGGTCAGAGAAGTGGTCTTAGACTCCCAGCTCCAATTAAGTGAACAGACAGTTGGTGAGAGGGAGGGAGAGAGTGTGGCCTCCTTGCAGACGCAGAAACACTCCAGCAGAATATTAATAACTACTAACATTTTGGCCATGTACTGCTATCGCCAATTGCAGATGTGTTTATGGTAATTCACTGCTGAGCTCGTCTTCCTGATGCAAAAAAAAAAAAAAAAAAAAAAAAAAAAAAGTTTCATGACCCCCACGACCAGGCAATGTAATTTGAAAATACACTGTGAAATGTCAAAGACAAAAAAAAAGTCAGAGATAGTTGTACATGTTACCCTTTGGAACAAAAGTTGTACTTGAATGCACAGAATTTGAGTCTGAGTTCTGTTTTGAGTTCTGATCTCTGGTACAATACATCATCTAAACGATGATTCTGCTTTATTTTTTGAGCTTACTGATACTTTGCAGCATTAGGATTCACAAATAGGCACGGCTGGGGACTTACATCCATCCTGTGTTCAAATAAAAATTGTCTTGGTAACCATTATTGTAAATGCGATGCTATGAAAAGAAATAATGTCTGCTTTGGATTTAATTGATGTCTGGAGATTTGGAAAACACGAACAAATTAGATGTACTTGGTTTATTTGAAGTAAGCGTTTAATGGCTGTTTCTGGAAGATTGTTGAAAAACCTGTTTTGGGTGAAACCCACAAGGGTGCAAACTGTTGTAAATTTAATCATTCATTATTAGCAGATGAGAAATTTGAAGCAAAATAATTTATTGCAGATTACTTTTCCTTTAATATGACTCAGCCAGCCAGCGTACATAGTCTGGTATAGGTTTAAATGTGCTTTTCGAGGCCTTGCTATTAAATACGCTTCCTTTTGGCATAAACAAAGGATCACCAGGGAGAAGATGCCTTTGGAAAAACAGAAAAACATGCAGAGTCATTTAGATTATTCAGATAACTCCTCAGGTCTAGGGGATTTTGTTTTGTTGGATTTGGAACAGAATATGAGAGAGAGGGCTTGTCTGCATGAGGTCAGTGGTGTTATTTACAAGTCAAAGGCTGCATGAATCAGAGCTGTTTTTAAGTCTTTTGAACCATGTCCAAGTCTTTTAAGGGCAAATCTCTAGACTATCAATGCTACTATCAGAATTACAATAGCACTATGGCCAAAATCACACCAAATACTTATTTTGTAATGGAAACAGGACATTTAATGTCCAGTTGCAAGTAAAGAATCTATATGTGTTAAATCAGGGTTTCTCAACGGGGGCAGTACCGCCCCCCCGTGGACGTACAGAGAACGTTGGGGGGCGCTAGGAGCAAATAGCTGAGAGGGGGGCGTTTTGCTGCAAATGGGGGGCGTTTCTATAACAGTAACAATCATTCACCACCACAGTATTTTTAATAATCTTCCATGCCTTGTTTCACAATATCACGCAGTGTTTACGAATTTAAAGCAAGAGTAGTTCCAGAACATGCCAGATGCATCTGCGGTGCTTGAGTGTGGCGGAACCTGATGCTTTTTATTTTGGCGCCCATGTTAACAGGTTAGAGCTGCCGCACTGCCCGCGTGAGCAGCGCGGCTCAGCTGTGTCTCATCTAGAGCTCAGGAGGCTCGCCTATTTCTACTGCGTGCAGATCCCAGCAAAATATACATCCCTCAGTGAAGAAGCTGGCTGAAAACCACCAAGCACAGGGCTTGTGTCTTTGACCTTAACACATCTCTGATTGGTCACAGTAAATCCAGGGTCAGACCTGAATGAATGTGCCTGTGCTGTGTGTTATTTTCTCTTCAGATTTTCAACAGGAGTTACAATGATTGGACAGGGCAATGCAAAAGGGCTTTACAAGTGGAGAAAAAAAAAAAACTGGCATAACTGGAAATCAAGCTCAACTGGAAGCTCCTGTTGACTCTTCAGGTGTTATTATAAAACATGAAGAAATTGTATAAATTATTCAGTAGTAATTCAAGGCAGTAAAGCAGGCTGAAAAAATATTTTCTTTTGGTGAGTCATTCATTGCTTTATATCTCTGTTCATCATCACCAAGTACTGACAAAACTAGCACTCTTATTAAAGGTTTAAATGTAGATGAAAGCGTCAAACATTTTGCTTTACGCAGATGACACCGTATTCTACCTACATAAATATTTTTCTTAAAAGTCTTCTGACTTAAGGTTATTCATAAAAAGACTCGCTTTCTAGGAAATCAAGCTCTTCAAAAAAACACATTCTTTCTTTTATTCTCTTCCATCTTTTGTCTTATATTCAATAGACAGATGGTTGTGTGGACTTAATGGGTTTTTGTTATATCTCTGTATTAGATCCCCAAAAGAGTTATTCTTTTAATAAAACCTTGCAACTGTGAAACAGCATACATTTTTTATGTTTTTATGCAATATGGTAGTATCAATAAATTTTCTGATAATTTCACTTTGTCTCTTTGTTTTCCCTTCCTGACTTTCCCTTGTACAAAATTAGCAGATACTGAAGTTCAATTGGAATAATAAACCTTCAAAAATAAACTAAAGAAAAACAAAAACATTTGTAGTGTATTAGAAAACACAGCTTTAACACCGCTAAACCTTGTAATTATAGTTTTAAAACCTCAAGGAATAATTTCCTTAATAATAATTTATAAGAAACTTATGTCTAGTCCTACTGATATAATATACAACTTAGGCTCTGTTCTCTCATATCCCTTATTCAAGTGCATTGTAATGGCCCTTTCATTTTTAATGGGATTGTTATATGTGCTTTATGTCCAAAGCAAACACAACAGCAGCCATACAGTTAAATTCCCTTACTGACCAGTACTGTCAGTAATTCTCTGGCAAACAGATTAACTGACATTTTTAAGGTGACAAATGAAAGGCAGGATATTCTCTCTCTCTCTCTCTCTCTCTCTCTCTCTCTCTCTCTAAAATAATATGTTTTCTCAGAGGCCAAACCACGCTGAGCTACAGTAGGGTCTTTCTAATGTGCTTGCTTTGGTGGTAAAAACAACCTTGCGAGTAACTGTATTTGGCTGCTTTCCATTATCTGACCAAATGCGGTTTCATGTTTAACATTTTCACACAGAGCTGCATCCTTCATTACTGAACAATTTATGACAAGCCCTCTCAAACTTCTCAGACTGAGTCACGTGTCTCCCTCCAGGTGTTGCCCATCAGCAGGTAATTCCCAGACAGATAGATCCTCCTCCTGTTGTGAAGCAGATGGCTCTAACCAGGACATACTGTTGCTGTCTCCCTTCTCTTGTCAGCTCGCTAATCAGATATTTATGAACAACAATAAACCTCCACAGTCACATATCACTATGGATGAAAAGAACATTCTGTTTCTTCACATTCAGTGGTCTTTACTAGACTTTTTTAGGTATATATGTATGTATATACATGTTACCTAATTATTTAAACTGTAATATCACACAACTTTCAATACTTTTTCCTGTGCCAGCATCATATTACCCTCTCCATCTATTATCCCACAGCCTCCTAATCATCTTGAAGCAAGCATGCTGGAAATCGCCATGATTCAATGTTCAGGTCGCATCTACCTTTGTCAGTTATCCCCCCCAAACCCTGCCCCTCGTCACAGGGCTCTCAAATGGATCTTTCTCCCTCCAGGCTCTGCCATCCTGTGGCCAGGCAACAGAGGAGCCATTTATCTCCTCTGCAGCATGCTGAGAATAATCTGGGATGTGCGTGCACACGAATTGGTGTGTGTCTGCGTCTGTGTGTGTGGAGGCAGGGGCACAGTCGTAAACACAACCATGCAGAACCCAGACGCCGGTGGGCAAAAAAGCTAGCAATAACAGAGCTAGGGAAGCTAATGCTCTGTGCGAGGAAGAATCTGACGTGATTTAGTAGCACCGTAAATGAGCTGGGCAAGGACAATGGTTCACTAGAGCTCGGTGGAGAAATGAGAACAGGGCTGGGGAAACAGGCAGAGGCTACGAGGAATATCAGGATAGGACGCAAGGTAAAAGAAGGGGAGAGATTACTCTAGATACAGGCCTGAGGATATGGATTGGGCTGCGGTCGGCCAAGGCATTGTAAGATATGGGAGATGGAGGGAGATTTTTTTTAGGAACAGGGATGAGGCGGTGGCAGGTTGGCCTTCTTTATGACTATATGCTTTGGATAAAAGTCCAATTTACAGGAAGGAGTCGTGATAACCTTTAATAACCCCATGTTGATGGTTGAGCTCCTTTTTCAATATAATTTTACAGTAAACCCTAAGAATTTAAGTACCTTAATCTGTGGTTTCTAGAATTAATTTTCTTAATGCAGAAGGACATGTGTTTCATGGCTAGCTTGGGTAGTGCACTAGTAGGCCCTCTTAGCCTAATACCAGCGCTGCCTTACATTGCCTAGCAGAAACCACTGATACACTGAAGTTGAGAAAAAAAAGAGTTTAAAGTTGTCAGGCTGGTCAAGAATCTACTCAACAAATAGAAAGGTTGTAATGTCTTTATCTTTGTAATTTGGGATTGTTTTACTTCCCCCTGCCACCATAAGTTACATGACTAAATATAGCTTTTTGCTAAGACTAACCGTAGCCGTCCACATACAGAGAGGAGACATGTCATATCCACATACATCCCTCACTCTTGTTCTTCTCAGTTTCTGTTCTCCCCTCTTACATATACACATTATATATGTATGTATACACACACACACACACACACACACACACACACACACATCATACACACACACACACATTTTATATATACATTCACAAACACACACACACACACACACACACACACACACTGCAGACACTCAGACACACAGTGTAATCACAACAAATCAGGGGTTCAGTGTGTAAATGTCAGGTCATTAGTGCGCTCCAGTCTCGTCCTGTCTAATTGGACCTTGGTAAATATAGCAGCTCAACATCAATGCCTGCACATCCCACTCTCTCACATCCTCTGTCACTTATTCTCGGTTTTCTTTCTCCCTTTTTCCAACTTCTGATCTCCAAACTCTTAACAACATCATGTCACCAGCAGCACAAGAAATAACATGATTCTGTAAAAACAATAACACCATATAAGATACACTGTAGTGTTTTAAGTAGAGATTAGCCAAATAATAGGCACAATGATGTGGGGGATGGTGCTGATTAGACCACGGTAGTTGTTTCATGTCTTGTGGCAGCTTTAGGACACCGCAAAATAATATCAGTGGCTACAACTGCTGTCATTTTCTTTTGGAGTCTGTTGAGTTTAGTTGAACTCAGTCAACAGCTTTCTTGATTCATGAGAAAAATATTTTTATTGTTGTCTTTTCTAAGCTGCATCTACCTACGTCAAAATAAGGCAACAGTATCGACACTTGAAACAATCAGTTTAGCATTTTGTTGCACTGGTTTAGTTTTGGAAACTAATGTCTCCAGTTTTGTCATTCATTTCTGTAAGTTGCAGTTTGTACAAAAGTTTAATTTAACTTATATTACTGAGTTAAGTTAAAAGATGGTGTAGAGCTGCAAATGCAGGCAACTTTGTGACTGTCCAGTGTTTCCTCAGGGAAAGGCAGAGATACAGTAGCTTGGGTTGACACGCAATGGGCACTCAGCTCTCAGCTACAATAACCAGAGCTACCAACAGGGGGCAGAATCGTAAAGGAGTAAGACACACACATCAGTACAGAGTCAACAGTGTATTTGCATGTGTGTTTGCTTGTGAAAGAGAGTGAGAAGAAGTGTGTGTGCATGACACTGACAGTGACAATGAGTTTTTGTAACTCGGTGACTAAATTATTGGCCACAACAGGAGGTTCTTTACATGCTAAAGAACAGACTGTATCTGTTCACACCTGCCAGTGTCTCAGGCATTATTATACCTGAACAGACACGATTAATTAATGAATCTTGTGAGCTGCTTGATACAGTGTCAAAGGACACACCCTGGACGAATAGGAAGGAGGAAAATGGCAGTGAAAAAGATGGAGAGACGCGGCTGTTACTGTTGTGAGCAGAGATTTGTTTTTGTTGATAACTGGCTTTCTTTCCAGGGCTGCCCCAACCTGCTGAACATGGATGGCCTTCATCTTGCTGGAACACTGCTATTTAAGGAATATAAAGAGCTGTTTACATCCAGTTTGACATTGGGTGATTGGGGAGCCTGCTACGTATAGTTAGTGTGGATTTGTTGTCCCTTAGCTTGGTTAATATGTCCAGAAATGCAGGGATATCTTCCAGAATGATCACACTGAGAGCCTGATTTTTTTAAGTTTCCACACAAAGCACCTTATTTTTAAAGTCCGATAAAACAAAATATCTAAGCTAATTGCAATTGTATCCCCACACCATTGCATGCGCAGGCCACCAAGATTTTCTCTAATAATAAATCATCCTCCATCTACCCAGCAGTCTCTAACCTCCTGTCCTATTCTAGTAGAAAGAGTTGTGTCTGAACAACTTTTGGCCCACGTATTTAACCATAATTTTAGAACCTTTTCAGTTAGCTCTCAGGGCATGTCACTGCCCTGAAACTACACTTACTAAAGTGGTGATTGGTCTGCTGACTTTGGAGTCAGATTGCACCATGGCGCTTCTATTACTGGATCTCAGTGTGGCTTTTGCACCATTGATCACTGTATAGTCCCAGACTGACCGAAAAATCAATTTGGCATCTCCGGCCTGACTCTTGCATGGTTAAGTCTTATGTATCTGAAAGAACACATTGGGTTTCCTGAAGTAATGCTTCATCAAAATTTCCTGATGTGAAATACAGAGTACCTCAGGGCTCTGATGTTGGCCCTCCTAAATCATACACAGTCATAGATTTAAGTTCCACTGCTATCCTGATGACACTTAGCTGTACATATGAGCCTGTAAAGGCAGATGATTTTTACCAAATTAATAAATTGGAGTCCTCCTTGTCTGCTGTGAAAAACTGGATGTCACACAATTTCCCGTTCCTAAATAATAAGTAAAACTGAGATGCTGGTCATGTGCTCTGCTCAACATAGGGAGTTTGGTCAAGTAAGTTTGATCAACTGTTTGATTTCTCAAACTTTAATGCTCTCTTTTGATCAGCACATTGAAGAAACAACGTTTTGTTGTCAGGCCTGCTAGTAATAAAAATGTTCAAATTGGTCAGAATACTGCAGCTAGAATTTGATCTAAAACGAAAGTTTAACCATATTAAACCAATATTAGTTTTTAGCTCTCTCCCACTATCTTTCCCCATTTTCTCCTCATCCTCTCTTGTCTCTCAGGCTTCTTTGTGCTGGACTCTATGCTCTGTATTTTGGTTTTGGATCTGGACCTCCGGGCACACGGTATGTTGCAGTGTCACCTGAAGCTTCTTAATTGTTGTTACTAAGTTCCTTTTTGGTCTTTAAAAACTTTTCTGTGTTATCTAGAAGACGCTTTCTTTATTTGCTTGTGTGTAATTAGTTTGTCAGTGTGTTAACCTCTCTGCCGCCATACAAAAAAAAAAAAAACACTTCTGAAACAGAATTAGCAGTATACATTTCTGCTGAACATAATGTGCCACATTAAAGTGTGTTATTTAAGTCAATACTTTCTGAGCCATTTTTCCCAAAAATACCAAGCATTTTCAGTGTTGGTGTCAGAGTTGAATGGAAGTATATTACACACAGCACAAAACATTGGGAACATCTGCATTACCTGCGCATGCCCACTTCTCTAAAGCCCCCAAACTCTAAGTTCACTCCTTCCTGCCACTTCATCTATGAACCTGGCAACATATCAAACCATCACTGGGTTCATTCATTCTAAGTTACCTTTTTTGAAATGTGGCATGAGGCACAGTAGGCTTTGAGGGCTGCAATAACAACAAAGAAAGAGCGTGGGCTGAAACACGAACATCTGCACCAAAGGTTTTAAGTGTGCACGTGAGAGTGTTTGGAGATACGTGGGCAGAAACAAGGTAGTGGCAACTCGTGTGCTGATAGGATGATTTAAATGGATATCTGTGGGTGTGTTTGTCTATGTGAACATCCGAATTCAGATCATACCTCGATGACTTGTGTGTCTTGTACTCACTGTTCCAGCAGGTCAGAGGGACTGAAAAAAGACTATTAACATGGAAACAGACATTCTGAAAGCAACAGTGAGAGAATTAATGAAGTTGTGTTTCTCTGCTTATTCATGTGTAGCAGAGACAGAGTATATGCATGCATGTGCCTGTGTGTGTGTGTGTCTATCCGTGTGTCTGTTTCAATTATTTTCCCACCGTTGCATTGTATGCACAAGCAGCCCCACATCAAAGTGAACTGTGCCCGCAAGGACATATTTAAAAATCAATGCAGTCTTGGATGTCGCTAAAAAATTTATATCATTCACTGGTGTCGCACTCTCTTCAGCACACACACCTAAACACACACAAGCACGCACAGATTCAGTATCAGTTACAACTCACCGACAAAATGCCGTGTTAGTCACTGATCTCTGTGTGAGCAGTGACAGTGGCTCAATAGCTCTGCTGCTGGAGGATCAAACTAACACATGGCCCTACATGTTTCATCATTTTCCACAGGTCATCATCTGTGATTCTTCTCACAGTCGAACGTTTGAATTATGCCTCTGCTTCACAGGATCTTCAAAGGGAGGGGAGAACAGAAGGAAATACTCATACACTTAGCTCCTGAATTTTGACTGTAAAAGACTGAAAATTCCTCTACTTGATTCACAGCTACATGTGAATGTATTTTGTGTCTTTGATGTTATTGATTCATCTCATACCGGTTCGTGCAGAAACATCGGTCACTGGCTTCATGTGTTGATGTGATGAACATTTAAGTCTGTGCCAAATACATTTGGGAGGAAACACAAATGTAGGACTTATTGTGGTCTTAGTGTTAGTTTCATGTCACAATACGCTTCAAGTCAGTGTTGATGTTTTTAGCTAAGACAGAGACCTTTTCATAACCTTAAACTGATCTGTTTGGCCACTATGAGGCAGCGGAAAGAAGCTGTAATCACAACAATGGTATATTAACATCTTAAAAACTCTATATGGTAAGTTCTTATTTGTTTATTTACCCACCCGGCAGCAACGTTGCAACATCAGTATCTATTTGAACTTATATATTGGAGCTTCTGGACACCTGGCCATGAACTTTTAGCTCTGTTTTGGTCTCCACCAACTCCTGAGGGAAATATGTGGCTCTTGAACTGATAAATGCTTCGCTATGTTTACCAGGTAGTCCCTAATTTTGCCTGTCTAATGGGAAGTTAGCATACCTTTCACTTAAAACAGCGTCATGCTGTCACTGGAACCAACATAGATGACAATGGTGAGACTGAACCAAAGCAGTGAAATTACAGGCTTTGCAACCCAAATAACGAGCTGAAAGACGCTCTGTGAAGCTGAGAGCAACTAGACTCAGGCGATAACTATTTTTGGGTTAACACCTTTCACATTACACATGGTCACTGATCCCTTGTTAATCTAAAAATATTGATTATAGCAGCTTTAGCCAAGTTCTTTGAATTGGAGATTTCTCCAACTGCCTTAGTTCAACTTGAGCAGAAAAAAAAACCCCAACAGGTCATGATATTTTGATTGACCAGACTCAAATTACTGCAAATGTTGGAGATGTCATAGAACAAAAGAGGCACGGCATAACAAGCAACAGAGAGAATAAGTATATCAGCATCTCCTGTTAAAAGCTGTGTATCACACAGAGAAGACTATGTGCTGCCTTGAAGTCTTGCTCTAAATGTTTGTGTTGTTCGGGATAGTTACAAACTAGAAGAATACACTGTCAAGTTCTTACAAACCTGAACTATTGGCTGGATTATAGCTAGAGCCACTTTATACACACTAAATCGCCAACTTACTTAGACTGATATTGAGCCGGAATGGAGCTCAGCCCTCTTTATTTGTGTGCACACACACATTTTACCATTGATTTAAGAGTCACACATTGTACATATTAGCACTTGGTTTTCCTCATATTGCTTTTGTGATTGTTAAGGGCCTTTGGTCAGGAGCAACAGAGAGGGATAAAAAAAAATACAAGACAAGCTAAGGGAGGTGTCAGAGGAGCACCACAAGCTGCACTCTCTGGTTGGCTGATAACAAAAGGCAATCCTGAGAACAAATGGTAGTACTAGGCATTTCTTAGCCCTTTAAAATTTGTCTTCTTCTTCTTCCTCCTCTTTCCCCATATTTTCTCAGCAGCTGCTCGAGTTCTTGTTAAGTTGCCCATGTGAGAGGACTCTAGATAATATCTGATCCTTTGGTTCTCCTGTCTGAATCATCCCTGTTGGTTTGGAGTTTGCACTGGCATCCTTCACTTCATTAACTTGTCTGACCTTTCTGCCATGATCACACAGCATTCTGAAAATGCCACGGTGACTATCGTCACATGTGGCATACGTTACTGCAGCATTTCCACCAGACCACTGCAGCCTCCAGCAATATCAATTCCACTCGTGCACAGTATACCCATGAGGGGTGTTATACTGCTCCCTGCTTGTTTATTTATGTAAACCTATTATACTTATCATCCGCAGCAGTGTGAAGCCTACACGAGTGCAGCCATTAGTCTAACCATATTACCATTTGACTGCAGGAAGTTAGACATATTACATGAATGATTCCTAGCCTGGCAAAATACATTATAGTAACTATAAAACAAGGCTTTGTTATCGCTGCACAGCCTAATTGTTTGCACCAATGGGACCATTGTTTTGACACTGATAGAGTCCTTACTCTATTATTGGATATGTTGCAATCCCATATCAAATCAATGCAGTATATTATATGGTGAATTGTACAAGATAAAGATTGCAGGAACGCTGCAAGTCTCCATGATATTTGACAAGAATAATGTACCACCTCCACAACGTATATTGGATCAAAGCACCACTGGATGCCCTTGAATGTTCAGATTCATTTCTTCCTTCCTGTCAAACAGAGCTAGCAGAGCTTTATATGCCACAAATTAGTTTCCCATTTACACATCCCCTTACACAACGAAATACTTGCAAGATGTGAGCTGGCATCCAGAATATGAAATATGTCACTGATCTATTGTGTACATTTAAAAAAAAGATAGTTAAACTGAAGTGCTAACAGAGATGATTGAAGCACAATTCTGTCTTTGCTTACAAACAGAAGATGTCATTATTACATGTTATGCAGCTTGGTGGTCTAATTAACACATGGATATGAATTAAAAATGACAGGAGTAGAGACAGGCTTTACTGTGCATACACTCTCGTAAAAGCATATTACATTTCAACTCTATTTACTCGCTACTGTAGTAGTTAAACACACTTGACGAGCACGCTTTAAATTGCCTCAAGTTTTGTTATAACTTTCACTTTCCAGCGATACTGTGAAACAGCATCATTACAAGTCATTATCAGAGCTGTCATCATATTATGAGTCTGATGAGATCCATCTGGCAATCAGTGTCATTCACCCATTAAACATCATTAAATTAATGCTCAAAGCACTACATTTTCTCATAGCCTTTCATAAATCAGACAGTTCTTGTGTGTGCATACAGTGATTACTAACAGTTTCTTTGAAGGAAGTACAGCCTATCAGGTATATGTACTTAACACTACATAGTCAAAGAGATACCCACTATTAGAGCCACAGGGAGACATGCAATTCTAAACAGGGGAATATATAAAATAACAACTTTCACCCAGGTACAGAGGGAGGCAACTAGAATAAACAGAGAGAGAGACTGTAAGACAGCAGTCTTCAAGATGGAAAGAGAGAAAAACAGAACGGAGAGACAAAAGATTTGAATGACAAAAACAACAAAAAAGAAAATTGCAGTCAGCTTGGTAGTCATCTAATAGAAAAAAACGAAAAACAGGAAATAACATGTCATTCAAATTGAGACAATGTTATTATCCAAACTGAGGAAAACACGGGAGACGAGAGAATTATGCCAAATGCAAACTTCATCGCGGGAATTTTACTGTCCTCTGTAAATTCAATATATATTCGAAGCCCTGTAAATGACACGGAAACTCATTAGTCTCAAAATGCCAAAATGTCAGACTGTATGAGACCAGAGAGCCAAATCACTTTCTTTTTCATGTCTTTGGATCTTGCCACTCCGTAGAGAAATAGAGTGTTTGTTTGTCTGCCGGTGAGGACATCTCTGGGAGATGATAAGCAGTCCTCAAGTAGCAACCAAAATGCATGAATGCTGGAGTTAAAACCTCCAAAACCTTCAGCTGTACTGGATCAGAAGAAGAACCCTCAGCCTCAAAAGTAGAGAGACAATAAATGTTTTTACACAGAGTCCAATTTAACTCTGTCTAATATGTCTTTGTGGCATTTTTAAACCAGTACTTAATCTTGAAGGTCTTAAAGTATAAAGATGAATCTGGGCTTTTTTTTTTTTTTGACAGATGTTATCTGCTGAAACTGTGGCACTGAAGCTCTTTCATGAACTGCACATTTTTTTCTTTTCTTTCACTGTCTGTCTTGTCACACACAAAAGTGCTTATTCTGTATAATTGTTCACCACTATGAACATATTTTAAAGTCAAACTGAATTTGAATTCTCGTCACTATTGTGTAAGGAAATCTAATCTAAAGTGAAACTGGATTTGCTAGACATGTTTTTATGACCATATTTGTGGAAATATCATCTGAGCTTCCAGCCTCTGGTCCGCGTTACCTGTAGCATTGCCTGTCTCTTCTTCATGGATCCAACAGTGGTGACAGATGACTGTCAAAACTCACAGCGAGTCGTCCTGTAACATCAGCCTTCAACACTCCATATGATGTCCCAACACGGTCTCATGGCAGCTCGTGAGACAAACAAGTCACAAAATTCAATCTACAGGATTCCTGCACATGGACACAAAATTTCCATTTGACTGCATTTTAAATGGAAGTATCTTTCACGCCTGCACCTCGTCCACCATCTTTCTCATATCTCTGTCAAGGTAGCAATAATAAATATCCAACATCCAGTTAGAGAGAGAGAGGAGAGCTTGTGGAGCTCCTTGGTTTGGTTAAGGTTAAGATTATGGAAAGCAGAGAGCAGAGAGTTCACATCACAGAGGTGTCTTCAGTGGAGAACAATGTCCGCCCCACAGCGGGTTAACTGCCCATGCGGCCGTTGGAATTGAAATGCTATTATGAGCCATTTTTGGGCTGATATTGTGTTACTCAAATTAAAGACATTATGAGCTGGAACCAAATATGTGTGTTTCCATTAATTATTTTTGGTAATTACAGTTTTGAGCAACCAAACAAACAAAAACTCACGAACCCTAAGAATATGCTATAATATTTGTTGTTTAGTTAATTTCAGTTTGTCTTTGCGAGGATGCACGTCAACAAAGACCAAATTCAAAGCTTCTCCCATCTACTACTTAATTGTACTATGGGAGTCTAGTTACAGATTCAGCTTTACCGACATTAAATTGCCATTACAGGGATGGACAGCTGTGTCCTGGATCATTCACTCTGTATGTGTAGCACTGTCTCTGCTATCGATTCATATTGACTGGTTAGAATCATCATTGGATTAACATGTCCTCACAAACACACACAAAGACATACTGGAGCTGACAAATCAATTGGTGGCTGGACAGAGGAGAGGGCTGACAGCTGCCTTGGTACACAAGCAAGAGATCTCCTTCAGAATTACAGGTTTGTGTATGTGTGTGTGTGTGTGTGTGCATTGAAGAAATAGGGGAAGAGAATAAAAAACTCCAAAGGAAGAGAGCAGAAACAGAAAGTGTACTTGTATCTGTGCATTAATACATTGAGGAACAAAGCTGCTGGGCTGTAATTGTATATTCTGGGTTGCTGTGATCCTTTCAATTTGGCAATTTAGTGGAGCTAAACGGCCTTTTGATGATCAGTGTAAGTCTCAGTTGCTCTGTGAAAGGAGCTAATGAGAGGGTGCCTGAGACAGTTTATCCTCATTCTGTACAAGCAGTTACCTGGTATTCGGATCAGTCAGTGTAACTATATGTCTGAGCATGTGTTTGTTTGTGTAAGAACCATTGAAATCATTACATTGGCTCAGCAGCTACTGCAAGTGGGTTATCTGGCATGTGCAATTGGTAGTAAGTGTGTGCAGAACAGACAGAACAAGTGGCTGTGTATTTGAGACCAAGTGAGGGAGTACAATCATTCCATTTGCACAATAATGAAGTGGGGTCAGAAGCCATCGGCAGTGTTTGCCTCCCACCTAATTGTGCTCATGTTTTAATGGAGTCTGTGCTCCATTATTTTGCTGACCCTGGCTTATCACAGAGGCCTCAATTACAAAGAAACAGAGCCAGGAGCATGAGAGGATGTCTGCCTTTGTCAGACTGGTGAAATAGCACTGCAGTAGTAGCATTTATTTGGAATCATCTGGATTAGCAGATGGGAGGGGGTAACTAATAATTTTGTGCCAGGTTGTCAGAGATGTGCTCAAAATAATTTATATAATTATAGTTTTCAGATTGCTTGAACTTTCAGGCAATGCTCTAGGGATGGCTGTGTCACTGTCAGTTCACCACTGTAGACCAGGCTGAAATGTCTCAACAAACACTGGATGTAGTGCCATGAAATATTTTGCACGCATTCCTGGCTGCCAGCGGATAAATCCTACTGACAATGGTGGTCCACTGAATTTTCCAGGTCAAAATTTCACTTTGCTTGGTTTTATCTATCAAACAGTTTGTTTTTCTATACAATTAGGATTACAGCATCACAAACACGAGTGTGGCTACATACTCTTAGTCTTGTTTGTACTTGCCTTGAGATTCCATTTTCCTCTGTTTGATGCATTTTGAGAAGCACACTTAATGGGTCACAGCAGCCATATACCTTTTGGACATAGATGTTTCCTTTCTAGTTTGGCACTGAGCAAAAAAAAAAAAAAAAAAAAAAACTGAGGTCAAATTCCTTTGTGTATAAACCAGAAGTTGTATGTTCTTTTTTTTTTTTTTTTTTTTTTTTTTTTTTTACAATATGTATAATTGAATATGGAACATCTCAGGTGTAGTGCTTTACAGAAAGTGCCGGGAAAAATAATAAAAATGCAACTTTCTAGCTTCTCAACTTGCTCATTGGCAACTTTTATCCAAAATGTGTACGGACCAGACTGGAAAAACGAAAACAAGAACATAAAGTCAAAAAGAAATGCCAAATGTGGCCTTTTCTTTCTGGGTTGATGGTGATGAAAATTGTTATTAGGGCATCAATGTCCAGACTGTCCAAAATATTGTCATGACCAGCACTGAGTGCAAGGTGTGTCAATCTTTTTATTTTTATTTTTTTGTGAAAATAGCCCTTGTTTCTGGATGGAGTTTTACCCCCCCCCCAATAAACACAATAATTAGAAAGACAATGAGTCCACTGAAGACATTAAAAGTATCAGAGATAAAGTGTTAAGCTGTGTGAGAGGAACCCAGAGGCAGTTTATTATATATCATTTAACACTGTTTAGAATTTAGTGCATATGAGATAAAGGAAAACTTGAATCTGTTGCATCTAATTTTTTTAAACTTTTGTCTCTAAAGAACCGGAAAGATGTCAAATTCCTCAAAAGAAGGGTCTGGATTTGGTAATAGGGTTTATGTTTCTGTGTGGCTTTCTGACTAAAAGCCTCTGCCAAAGAAGGCTGCAGCTTAATAATGGTTTTACTGGCTACTTGTGACTACAGTCGCAGAACTCTGTGCTCCTTAGCGTGCAGGGTAAAGGTAACAGATGACCACAGGCACAGAAAAATGTTCTCTCCAAAATGAACAAAATCCAGCGGCTCGTATCATGAGTCCTTGATGTGTCATCTGGCTGAAAACGTATTGATTATCGTAAGCATCTTTTCAGAGCTTCCAGTGTAGGCAATGTATAGTTTTCACGTTCGGCAGCAATATTGGTTGCTCTATTGCACCATGAGGGATCAATCAGTCCAGAGAAAGCAGTAGGCTCCATTTCAAATAATAATATTTTGGACACAGCTTCGCTCTGGGCAGCCTGGCTTTAACAGCTGAAGGAAGCTAAGTCTTTCTTCGTGCTTATTGCTATTCATGCTTTCTGCTGCCGACTGGCCCTTAATTATTCAGCAGAATAAATTACCTATAAAGCAGAAAGTGGAGTCACGGCGTGCCAGGAGGGAGCAGGCCTGTCAGCTTCAAAGGGCCAAAACCTGCGCAGATCCTGTGGGCTTCACTCCACTTAACACCAGTCACTAGGAATATACATATGTCTTGGCTTTCATAAGCCCAGCTTAAATGTCAGGGGGTTGGTTGCTCCCAAGTGTGGGCTTCAATATTGAATAGAACTCACATTTAAATCAGCCTGTGTGGCTTTAGTGACCTTCATTGGAATTAAGAGAATAGAGGTTGAGGGAGAGGTCAACATCATGGCCAACCCAAGATGATTCTGAATTCCTCTCATTCAGATGTTGTGGTGATGAACAATACCTTTGAATTAGAGAAACCATCTGTATTTTCCTCATACTTGATACAAAGTGCAAGAAATATTTCTGCTAATTGTGCGACAAGTTCGTAAGTAGTTTGCCTATTAAGCTATCTGGTGGTGAAGTTAATTAGATTATATAAACAGTCAATGCTATACTTTTCTGCCAGAGTTCTTAATACCTGTAATACATTACCCACTGCAGTGCTTTACATTTAATAGGCTAGACATGACCAGCAGCTCCGCAGAGGCTCAGAGAATCTGGGTGGGTAAACTAAATGACCCCAGATCCTCCCGTGGTGATTTCTGTCAAGGCGCTGTTGAGCAATGTGCTTAACCCCAAGCTGTCCAGTGGAGCTGTCAAGAGCAAGAGAAACAGCACGATATAATGTGGTTGCAGTGCTTATCTCCCAGGTGTGAATATGTGCAAGTGATCCAATGAATGTGAAACAGGTGGCTGCTGAATAAGGGCGAGCGTGGTCAGCAAACCTTCCCTGGATAAATAAACTCAAACAGATGAATGATATTGCAGTGCGGGATCTTGTTAGCACAGCTGGCCTGGTGTGCCTGAGAGGCCTGATTTATTTTTTTTTTTTTTTAAATAATTTTCAAAATACCTGCTTCATCCATTCTCTATCCCTGTTGTTGGATAATTTTGGCTTTTTGTGGTTATCCATAAAAACACATAGGATCGCTAACCCTTCTCTGTGAGTTCTCAGTTCAATCCTTGTACAAATAGATCGACATTTTTGAGGCAAAAGGCTTGTTCACTTTCTTTCTTCTAAGTTATATGAGAAGATCAATACCATTCATTCTCAGTGTTAACTACGAAGCTGGAGCCAGGAGGTAATGTGCTTAGCTTAGCACAAAACCTGGAAGCAGGGAAAACAGCCGATCGCCCTGTCAAAAGTTCAAAAATCCATTGATCTGTCCCTTGAAAGCTTACTCATTAAAATGTGGTAGACTGATGGTTTGATCCATGTAAAAGCAGAAATTGTTTTGGTTTTACAGGGAGTTGCAGTGTAAGCTTGCTGTTGCTTGGCAGACAGCATAAAACCACAACTTACTGTTTTCACATTTCTGAAACTAATAAAGATACAGGTCTGTAATCATTGAGACATGTCGGTTGGCATATTTTTTAGCTTTGAAGAGGGCCACGCTAGCGTCTCCTGAGCTAAGCTGAGTTTTTTTGCCTCCATACTGAACACAGATATGAGATTGGTATCAGTCTTCTCATACAACTGTTGGCAAAAAAAGCAAATAAGCCCATTTCACAAAATGTCAAACTATTCCTTTAACCAGGGTCTTAAACCCTACACTGAAAATGTAAGAGAGGTTAAGATAGCCCTGCCCTTTCTGTAGCCTTTCAAGGTAGCCCAGATGTAAGAAATTCCAAAGAACAGCTCGGGCTATGTGAGCACATCAAACACGAATATCCATACAGGAAAAAACCAGAACCAGAATTCAAACCCAGCAGCTTCCTGCTCTAAGGGCACCTGCTTTACAATGATTCAGAGTTTCCCAGTGTATCTTTCAATCAATAAAATCAGTGTGTGTAAGCATTTCACACTGCATCTTTGAATTTCCAGGTCCACTTTTGAATAATGACTTGTTAGCCTCGGGGGCAGAGTGTGTCTCTCTGGCCTGAGTGTCTTCAGTTTGACAATGAGAGCTAAATGTGCCTCACTAATGTCATATAAATGCCACTGCAGACTCCCGCTACTGCTGTAATTGCCACTCTGACTCACTGCGCACCATGTCAGACGCCACTGACAAGTAAATTACACAATAATACCACACTAAACTGGAGCTCAAAGCTATTCGCATCGGGTGCTCGAACAATGGTTACAATAATTACAGATTTCCGAGGTTTTTGTTAAAGAGACGGTAGCGAAGACGAGGATGTGATATGATCCAAACAAATATGGAATTAAAATGTATGGTAATTGACTATAAGCTGTTTGATTATTATTAATCTCTATTTTCAACCCAAAGAAAAAGAAAAAGGACACCAGCCAAAGCTGTTTAAAATGCATAGTGAGCCGAGTGTGTCTGACTGAATATGACACAAGTGTTCTGTTAGATATGGTGTCAATACATCATCAATAATCTGAGCTGCAGCGAAATTCTGTCCTACTGTGGACATTTTAAACATCTGACACAGTGTGCTGTCACTGCATTTTAGAGAACAGGTAAAAATAGCCTGAATTTGACGAGGAGCGCATTACACTTTCTGAAGTTTAGCAACTCATATGTTTATTTAAGAGGTAGTAAAAAGGATGGAGTTGGAAAAAACTTAACTTCAGAGGTGGCTTTCTCAACATCACAAGACAAATTTAACTGGAGAGGTAACAAATAACATCTTAATGAGACCAAAGGAAAGAAATTACAACTTAACCTTCCTGAATTAAATAAACAGGAGAAAACAAGATTAACAGACCAGGCAGCCCACCATTGGAGGTGAGGGAGGTGTGCACCCTCGCCTGCAGGGACCAGCCCAGCAGCCAGTTACACCTTCTGTCCTGATGCACAGCTATTTATATACATGCCCACCTGTTGCACATCACACATCCTCATTCACTTACTGTAATCAGTGCGGTAATATGGTTTAATCAGTTGCACAAAGAGTAGTGCGGTTCAGCAGTTCCCCTCACAAACCTATTACATATCATCTTTATGCTGCTGTATTCTTTCATACTGATCCCTCTCCCTTTGGTGTCATGTTCCTAGTTAAGCCATTCACCATCGTGGGCCTGATTACAATGTTTATTACCCGTCAGCCTACACAGAGCAGAGAATTCAGAGGAAGCAGCAGCAGCAGCCACAGCGACAGCCCATACAGGCTAATCTGCCAGCCATGCGAGCCTTCAGGGCAGGGTTTGGTAATGTGATTTAGATGAGTTTCCCACGCTGGTGTGTCACCGCCGTCCCCCCTCAGTGATCCAGCGACAGTCCCTCATTACACACTGTGCCACCGTCAGCCGCATCGCCAACAAGCGTGACAGGTTTTGACACTGGGACACCCTTTTCTTTTCCCCCTCAGGTGAAATGATGGAGCAGAGTGGGGGTGTAGGGACGGAAATGTTTACAGAATTAGATATAATACAGTTGGAATTCCCTTCCTCTTCACACTTTAAATGACATGTTAGACCACTAAAGAGTATTATGTCTCATTAACATAGCTGACCTGTCACTGGGCTGTAAAATGACGCTTTATAACAAGAATTTTGAACCTCAACATTAACGTTGTGATTAGGAGGCTGCTTGTTGCCCTGATGTTACCCAAACGCACTCTGATTATGGAGGATGACTGATTCATAATAAAATTTTACTTGCAGCTCTGAAAATAGCATCCATGACACTGAACATTCTCCATTAATTATGTGAGGTGCTTGTTCAATTTGCTCAGTCTCTGCGGCTATGATTTGGATGAATGACGAAGAACCTGAAACTTTCTGTTCACTTCTGTGGAGAATAACAAGAATTGCTTATTTACTCCGTCAAACAGGTTTCCTCCATCTCTGCTCAAATTCTGCCGATGTCAGATGGCAGAACTCTAATTTCAGACTAGTGCGTGTGTTTGAATAAGAAGAAAAGGAGCGAGAAAGTAATTGTGAGAGAAAACTTTAGTGAGTCTATCTGAGACTGCTTGTGTGTGTGTGTGTGTGTGCACTCTGTGTTTGTTGTAGCAGTATGTGTGTATGGATGAAGTTCATGGTTATGCATACTATAGGTGTGTGTGAACAGTATGCTCTGGTGCGTGCGTGTTTGTGTACAGTGTCAATGAATAAGTGGCTGTTTAAAAGTCCCCTTGCCTCAGGATGGGGCGCCGAGGCTTTGGCTGTTTGCTGACTGTAAATAAGGGAAAGTGTCCTCCTTTGCCACCTTCTCCACATCCCTCTCCCTGAACTGAGGTTGACTGAACAATGCCATCTCTAACAGAAGAGGCTGAGGCATGAATGACAGGCAGCTCAACCTGTCGTGTGTGTGTGTGTGTGTGTGTGTGTGTGTGTATACATGTCTCTGTGTTAGGGTATTTGTGTGAGTGCTTGTGAGTGAGTTCCCTGTAGATGTTGAGAACAAAGCAGCGAGTGACTTTCAGTTGGTCTTCATTAACCTCATGGCTAGGTTCTCTAAACGCCTGTGTAGCCCTTTGAACTAAATCAAACAAAACTAAACAGCCATGAGTATGAGCAATTGCTAGCTTTCCATTTGGCTCCAGACCAGACATTGTCAGGAAAAATATTTGGAACAAAGAGGACTTTGAGAAGTCGGGACAAGGGCAAATTTCTACATTCCTCACCCCTCTGGTGTTCTCCTACTCTAGTCTCAATCAGAGAGTTCGGTTATCTCCACCAACCAATTATTTGATTAGACGAAGGAAGGGTTTAAATCATTTAGGCCACTTCATAATAAGGAGGGGACACTATAGGATCCCAGAGATCTAGCAAATACCGCAGGGCTAAGCCTCTTTACGAAGGGATATAATCTAAAGAGCCTCCAAATAATTTTAACCTCACAGACATGCAACAAATGCAGTCACACACACACACACACACGCGCACACACACACACACACACACACACACACACACACACACACTCTCTCATAGAGTGCTAGTGTCTAGTGCACTGTTGGACACTGTAAATTCTGTGCTGCTGTGTCCCTTTAATATGTTGATTTAAGAAAAAAAAAATATGTAGTTTTCCAAAAGTCCCTGAAATGATGCAGCACTTGAGAAATTCCAGACTATAACATTAGTCAAAAAATACTTGATGAAAGCCATGTTGTTCTAAAATCTGCCACACAATCAGCTTTAATTTGAAAAGCTTGAAACTAAATCTGGCAACATGCTCCAAGCTAAATTGATTTCTTTGTACATGCACAGGCAGAATGGTGTTTTTGAGATCAAAACGACACGCTGCATTTGGCTTCTGTCACCACAGAGCTTGCATGCTGGCAATTGCTGTTAACTATGGATGACGCATCAACCTTGAATGCTGACTGTATTTTAAGAAGCATTTATTGCATGAAAAGACCAAACTGTCTGTCCCATTTATTCATGTAAAAAAGGGAGACCAGGGCCACCACTACATCAATATTCCATCTACAGCTATAGCTGGTGCTGTATGTCTGTTTCGGATTGCACTGTTTCTGGTCTCCAGCATGAAAACTCCACCATCTGGCATTGATGTTTAAGCATCATCAAAATAGTCAGACTTCAGCTTGGAGCGAATATATCACAACACTGAGTTTCACACTCAGTTCAGGTTTCTGTAAAGCATCCTGTAGCCTTAAGACACCTTCGCCTCAGTTCAGCACATTTGAAACAAAAATGTAAAATTTTTAAGCATCACTGTTCAGAGCTTCCTATGTGAACTTGTCCTGTGTCCTGTGTGTCTTTTACATTCAGAACAGAAGGAGCATGACATAGAAGCCTACCACAAATTCTCAGGCTCATAACTTGCTTTCATAACACACAGGACGTGATGCAACAGGAAAGCAATGGATTCACACAGGCTATTGATTTCCAACTGAAACAGGTTAGGTTCTCACAGTTGGATCTAGACATTAATATTGAGAGGAGACTGGGGGAGCACTGATGTTCAAAGGAATCAGTGGAAGACAGGCCCTATAGTAAGTTTACCATGTTATCTACTGCCTGCATGAATACTTGTTATACCTGTGTAGACACCACAGACGTGTGTGTGCGTGTGTGTTAATATAACAAGGACAAGAGCCAATCAAATTAGAGAAAGAAGAGTTGTACACTATAACTGAGCGACTGAGGACTCATTTACACGAATAAAGTTTTATTTCATGCTGGAGATAAGATACAAGGATAGTCTGCCATTACTGAGCACAGAAGATAGTACTGTTATGAATACATTAGTGATAATTTTTTGTTTAACTGATGTAGTGCCATTTCTTCTTGATCAGCTGGAGAGACATGGAGTGTTGCATGGTTACAAGTCCTGTTACGTTATGTTTCTTGTAACAACATATCAGATTATGTTGTCATAATGAGAAAATTGTATTTTAGGCTATAACATCATGGTTAAAAAAAAATCAATCCTGTGCATTCACTACATCATTAATGCATAAGGTTACATGTGTTTACTTTGTTTACTTCTGCCTTCAGCCCAGATCAGTCTACAACTTCATGCTGAGGCCTCTTTCCCTTCCTGTGTTCATTTCCCTAAGCTTGTAGGGGAGAGAGGAAAGGCCTGTCAACCACGCCACTCAGCCTTCATTTTTCCAAAACCACTCGACTCAATATCCTTCAATCACGCTCATTAGGGCTGTCAAAACAGACGGATTATTCTAAAAAACACGTTTGAACCATTCAAATATCTATTTTTGCTCATTATGTCCATAAGGGGGAAACCCAATACGAGAGAAATAGTACTTTTATGTACTTGTACAGAATAAACATGCCTTTTAAAAGATCTACATACCTACACATTACAATATTAATTTTCACAAGCGAACATCTGTATTTCTTTACAATTCGATTATATATTTGAACTTGGAACATCTGGTGACAGTTCTGATGCTCATTGTACCCTTATTTGGGTTTCCACCAATTGAAGACCCTGCATTCTTTCAACACCAATTCACTGTCATCACTACTGTAGAGACCAACTTTCCTCACACGTCCTTGAGACTTCTACTTTGAAAGTCCACACCACTCCAGAGCTTCCAGTAAACTCCTGCTAGCCTTTGGGGCTTTTACTTAGTCCAGCCTCCTCTAGAGTCCCCAGTAGGCTTCTGATATCCAACTGGGACTCTTATTTTCAAAGTCCAGCCATTTTGTGATGCCTTATGCTGGTTTCAGACGATACACGATATCAAATGTAGAAACATGTTTCAAATGTTACCAATAGGAGCACAGAGCTCTCTTCCTACTGTAAACATGATGAAATGAAAGAGGAATGGTGTTGTTGGTGCTGTGAGGCCGTACTGTGAAACAGAGGAAAGGTCAGCGTTGCTATTTCTTTCTTTTTTATGCTTTTCAGAACATGAGACATTGGGTATCATACACACCAATTCTTTGATTACAGTTCCTAGAAGTCGGCCCCTGGCTCGTCCTTCCTGGTGACATCACGCACTTTGTGAAAGATGCCAGGTGATTATTGGTCAGGGAGCAGTGTGTAGTCTTTCCTGTCTCTTGGCCAAGACACAGCAAGAACATGACTCTATAATCTCCTGATCTGAAACAGTGACCATTGTAACGGACAAAAATATGGAGTCTGAGCATAAGTCACACTACTGTGGAGGCAAACCCACAGGCTGGAAAAGCCGTCCACCCAATCTGATATGGCAGAGGCCCTCCAGTGGAGGGTCGCCATATCCAATCGATCAAGCTGGTAAATGTTTCATATCCACAGCCATAAGACTTTTCTGTTCAGGCTGGAAAGTTTGAACTGGTGGTGTTTTTGGTGGTTACTGTCTGAACACTTCTCTTCAGTGAATGTGAGCATGTTTGATTTTGTGTCCTGTGTGTTTTTCTGCATGGAGGAGAGGTTTTTGGCTACTGCGGGACTGCGGGATCACATGATTCAGTCTGTGCCCATGTCCGTTCTTCATAGCACTAACACACCTGTGGATGACTGATCAAAGCGTCTCACAGCGCTGCACACTGAGATCAGCCCACATGAGCAGTTATTCTGGCTGGCTGACTGTACAGTGACAGTTAATGAGGCTTGTGATTGAGACCACGGTACTGTTCGCTCTTACACCTCTGCTCGGCCGACTGCACTTCACACCCTAACACCTACATATGTGGTCCCATAATAGGGAGAAGCCTGTGTGAAATAACTTTTAATTGGTGAAATGCTGCATTACCATTACCTGAACTGTGCTCAGGAAGTGTTATGACTGAGAGGTATGAAGTACAAGAGAGCCCTTAGCACAGTACCACATAGAAGTGACAGAAAAAGTATCCCAGGGAACATTAGAGCTAAATAAACAATTCAGAGAGTAAATAAAAACTAAAATGTGTGGAATAACACATTAAAACACACTTCTTGATTCAGTAGTTATAGCTTTTGTTGAGAAGCATCATACAAACCTTGTAAAGGACTTTACTATTAATGCTTATTGACAACGCTGACACCCAGGAAGGTTGCAAATGCTTTCTGATGCAGGCAAATATTGTGTCGGAGTCACTGTCAGAGTTTAATGAAATGGGTATTTATGCAACCATGCACACAGTTCAAACTGATGCTAAGCTTGTCGACAGACAGAATCTGTAATCAGTCAACAACTCAGGGCCCTGGGGGACAAGCTCCTCTAATGAAATCTGAAGAAAAGCAGAAGAACCTCAAAGAATAGAACTCACCAGTCTGCACACATCTTACTTTACGTTTTCAGCCATTTTTTGAGAACAAAAAAACAAAACAAAACAAAACAAAACAAAAAAAATGCTTGATGAGCTCTGACAAGAATCACAAGAAGCAGCGTTCGTACAGTAAGTCCTCTGAGAGCTTTGTGGGGCTTAATAGTGAATCGGAAGGAAGCTATTTTCAGAGAAGAGTTTTTGTGGGGTTTTAGCATTCATGCCAGGCAAAAAAGGAAATTAACAAAATGCCAAGAGCTGAATGCGGAAATGCACGGACAAGGAAGTCTCTTCCACAGACTCTGGTATCACACTCCCATCAACATTACCTGGGGGAGAACTATGAGCTAATTAATCATCCACTATAACAATATGCACCACAGCACATGCTGACACTCTGTAGACAATTAAAGGTAAATTAGATCACAGCATTATGTGGCATTACACAGCTGCTGTTACAAAGTACTCCGGGAGGTCAATGCAGGAATCAGATCCCTAAATCTTTCAGAACAAGGGCCATACTTTGCACACACTAACCCACACATAAAACCAGTGTATAGAACAGCAATGAAACTCTCCTGTGGCCAAAGATAATTAAACCTTTACTTCTGTATATCTTCTGTAACATCTGCATGAACTGCAATATAAAAACTCAACAAAAACTTTGCATTATCATCAGTTCTGAAGAATAGTTTTTCAACGTGATTAAAAATTAAAAGGAGATCACGAAACAAAAAGCATATCCTGACAGGATACCCAAAGAGAGCACGACGACAGCTGCACATATATCAAAGTGAGACCTCAATTAGGTAGCTGCTTAAAAGTGTTTTTTGATATGTTTCTTTCTTTTTTGTTTTCTTTGTTAATTGTTCATGACTTAAAGGGTCACCCAAAGGTTTTTAGCAACTACACTGTTTCAGAGACCAGAAGTAAAAAACCTCAAGTGCCCAAATCCTCAGTACCTTGGTGGTAATAGTTTGTCAAATGATGATAAGGTAACTCCTCAGTTACTCGCTGGTCCTGGCAAGGTAGAGATGGCATTCAGATGAGCCAAAATGTTTCATTTTGATTTTAAATGGTCTGCTACTTTCTGTTCACAGTGATCTCAGGAAAATGAAACATTAGAAGGTTGAATCTGTGCTTTCTTCAGTGCCTCTCGCTGCTCGTTATCATTTATATTTCATACAGTTGAAATGAAAGTGGGCTTTTCTTGGGAAAATAATTCCACCATGCCGCGTGTGATATGAAAGGATCATATTGTACTACCACTGCATGAACAACCACTGGAATAGTAATGGCTTCATATTTTAAGCAGAGGGTAACTGTCTTCTTCTTGGATTCACAGCCCGGTCTCTTAATAGTGAGTGAGGCCAGCATGAAAAGTCGTACCAAGTTTTGCTGCACACACTAAGCAGTGACTGCTAACGTGCCTGAAAACTTCCAGTTTAGCTGAACACCACATACATCCTGGGAATAAGGGTAGCGCAAACAAATGAAAGCAACGGCATCACGTCAGAAAAGTATGAAACATGCATGGAGATATAACCCTAAACATCCATCATCTCAGGTGCACAGAGCTTTGTGTGGACTCCTGATTTATACTAATTGTAAACAAGGACATTTAATTCAAACATGGAACAAGATACCTGTACCTTTCACTTAATGGAAGCCTCGCTGACTGGAGACTCTTTGCCTCAAGTATGCATAATTAGTTATATCCAGGCCATGAAACTTTCTCTGTCACAGTGGCTCATGGACACCAAATTTCGCAAGTCAATTTAAAATTTTAGCAGCTTGTGCCGTTTTAGAATAGAAAAAAATAGTCTGAAAACAATCTTTTCACCTGCCAAAGTGAGGCAGCCTGAGTCACTCACCACAGCCAAAATTACACAGCATTTGGATGGTGAATGGGGTAATTTCATGCCTTGATAGTGCCTAAGCCCTATTATAAATGCACATTATATAATACATTTAATATCATTGTTGAAAATTGTTCATAATGTGTTGGTTGAAAGCTGCTTTTTATGGTGAAACTGGCTTATTAGGTTGCCAAGGCAGAAAGTTCTGACACTGTGAGGAGCTGTAAAGGGAGAGCATCGGATCAACATCTACTTAACGCATTTCCACAGATAGCAAGAGACTTCAAGTGCTCTGACAGGGCTGACATGGGTCCTCTTGATAATAAGGATGGGGGCACATACAGGGTGTTCCATGGATGGAAAGTTTATTTCTTTTCCACTCTGCTGTCAGCAACAGACATCTACTGTATATTTAACATTTCCATTTCCCTTCAGCCTGTCCTGTTGCCTTGGTCTTGAGTAACGGTGCAAAACATAGACTCATTTGGATTCCTGAAACGTCTGGATGATCATAATATATTGAAGGGACTGAGCTAAAAGATAAAGCAGATATAAAACAAGATACACATTATGCAGTATACATATTTAAGTGAAAATGAAAAATAATCTTTTGCTGAACTACAGAGAATCAAAATTCAACAGTCACCTCAAGGGGGGGCTCTAGCGTCCACCTGGATACTATCATAGCGACAAACCCATAGCAGCTCATCATTTTGGTTTGCTCTACTATCACGACTCTCATAGCACCATTTTCTGGCTTGGCTTGGTTTATACCACTAGTCATGTTAAGTTAAGAATAATCTTAAATTTCCTGTTTCTTTATGTGTAAATGTTCACTTGGGAGAGATACACTGAAGCAATACAGGGGACAGCAACTGCATTAAATGTCAGTCCAACAACATGAGTGGAGCATCACGCCAGCAGATGACAATAAATATCCTTTTGTATAGGCAGATGTTGCAGCTTGTGCAAACCACTGATTACCATTGTATTCATAATACACTGGCCTTCTTCTGTATAGCCTCACTAGAATTAACTAAAAAAGACAAAACACAAATAACCAACGACAAATAAAGAGTTATGGACACTGCAGCAGGTGCAACAAGCCGTACTGGGTTACAGAAATTAAATAACTGCTGCTCAAACATGTGCCTTATACAGCAGAATAAAACATCACCAAAGCAGACAACACACAGATATACAGACAATATCAACAGCCACAAACACACATAAAACAAAGGGAGCTTCACAGTTTTTACACACAATGCTACGTATAGGCAATGCAGTGTATGCACTCACCTGTTTGAACATCTTTCTCTGAGCCCTGTACACCGCAAAGTCCTCAACAATCTGCTCCCGGTGCAACTTCTTTGCTCTTCCATTCTCAGGTCATGTTATAATCAGTCCTCTCAGCCTGTCTGTCCCACTGTGCTCCTCACAGTTTCCAAACACGTTGAGCTGAATGAGGCTCGGCAGTCACAACTGTGACAGAAACTGTCAGAAACTGAAGGAAGAAGTTTGTAGGCAGCGTACCAAACACAGAAGTCACTGCTGGATGATCTACCATGTGCACTTTAGCATTTAGCATTTAGCATTTAGCATTTAGCAAGACTCAGGACACACCTGCTCTGGTCACGCACCTATTCACATCACATCTTGGGTGTGTTTGATTTGTGTCACTCAGCATGCTTGCTGGGTGGTGCACTAAATCAGTGATTGATCAAGGTATGTGCAATACACTACACACACACACACACACACACACACACACACACACACACACACACAGCTGTAGATATTTCATGAGGATTTTTGATTTTGTCAGAATTTCTTTTTTGCTGTGTTTCATTGTGCCACAGTTGAGAGTTTACCTGTCAGTGCATGCATTATGTCAGGCTCTGCTCTCTGACAATCATCAAGACTCTCACAAGAAAAAAAGGAGCCTCTGTAAGAAAACCATCCCTTTATGATCACACCACTTTTGTGATCATAAAGGAGCATGTTATTATTGAGGTTGTTTTCAATACAGAGCTGTCAGCTAATTTTACAGAGTAGGTTTGAAAATAAGCTTTTGCTGTATTTTCAAAATAAGACACAAAATGAAAAATTAACAGGAATGAACTTGACATGTCATGAATAGTAGTAAATTGCAAAAAGCAATGAAACTAAAAAGAAAAACATCTCATTTAATGTACACTAGTGTGTGCAAACAGGCAAAGCGCAGTGCTTTAGATGAGAGTGCAGATGGCAGACTTAATAGAGTACACACCTGAGAAAAGCCAATTAAAGATATGACGTGGTGATTGGGTTTTGTTTTAAGAGCCTTTTTCTGGTTTGTCCCCAGGGTGTGCTGCCATGCTGTGCTGTTATCTTGGCTTAGGGAGAACAGGAAACAGGAACAGCTGCTGCTGCTGATGCTCTCCTCTTGGTCCGGACCAGGCTGTCCTCATTCTATCTATCTGTCTTTATATGACTTTGCTTCTGTCTGCTGGATGTCTTCTGCTCCCCCCGTCTCTTCCTTACATCTCAACAAATGCATGCAAGCACACGCAGGAGCAGTCTTAACAAAGGTGCCTCATTTTTAGCACACGGCAGCGTTGTGTGTTGCACATGTAGGTAATGCAACATCATTTGTGATATTTAAGGAGTATAATTTTGACCATGTTGTTCCAGTGTAGACACAGATGGGTACAGGTAACCTTGTTTGCTTCCTTTAGTGTAAAGCTGCCATTCATCTTGTTCAGGCTGAAGAAACAATGAGGACATGCTGTACAAAAGTTTTTCGTGTAAGCTCTGACATGGTTTTCTTCACGTGAAAGAGCTTTATTTGTCGAAAAACACACACACAAGTTCGCCAAGTTTCAGAAGTTTTTCCTTCCTCTTGTAATTCTATCCTGGTCTATCTATGTCGCTCCGATAGACATGTGAATTGGCTGCAGTTGTCTGACTGATGTGTTATTCTGGACAGGGTGCTCAGCTGTGCTCTGTATCCTGTCTTCTGACACAGTGGGGACTCCTCAGCTAGTTGCCAGTATTCAGACCTCTGGGACAGTATTGTCCAGATGCTTCTCTCCCAAACCAGGAGCTTTCCCTGCCAGAGGGAACTTGCTGCTCTAATTTTGCATAGCTATGTGTGCCACTATGCATGTGTGTGAGCGCTCTCTAAACTGGTTATCAGGACTGTAGAACTCTGCAGATTAAGATGTATTTTCAGAAAAGGTGTCTCTGGCAAAGTTTATCCTTTTCTTCTGAACGTCATGCAGCCTTTCCATTAACTTGATATGTTTGATTCATTAAGCCGCAGTACATCCCATCTGTGGTTTTTTTTTTTTTTCCAAACACCTGAGTTTTGCTAATTAGATCAAAATTTTACTTTCTTTGAAATATACTTTTTCTACAAAATCACTTTTTTATGAGACATCAATGTTTTGTATTATGCAAATGTTGAATATCAAAACATCTCTGCCCCGATACAACATCTCACAAGTTTTCATTTAAGTCAGAAAATATCAGATCAAAGTAAACAAGGCAAAAGATTTCACCAGACATTCAGTACTCCATAGTTTTTTCCCACTTGGTAAGACGGACAAATTAATGTAGGTAAGATAAGCAGTCCTACAAGCTCTGCTTATGTTAATAACATTCTGATCACATTTAATTTAAAGCTGCACTGATCAACATTTTTATATGAACTATGGTAAAATGACACTGTGAAAGGAGACGCTTGAGATGAATAAGACCCCACACTGCAGTTTCCCTCAGCACTGCTGAGCACTTCAATGTCTTTCAGCTCATTGTTTTGCTAACTTGAATGTTTGGCTCTCATCAGCCTCATTTCCAGTTGCAACAGGCAGCTGTTCGCTCTTAAAAAGCTCTGATAACCCCATTGAGGAGGCCCGGCTCATGACAGAGCAGTTCAGTGGCAGAATTTTGGAAGACGGCATAGTTCAGTTGATTTCACGTTCAAAATCTGGTTCAAACATGTCGTCGACCTTGAAACTACCACACTGCAGACATGAACGACAATACACAAGTGTCATGATAAATTCCGATTCAACATGTTATCTAACGTTTGAATGAACATTAACCTGCAGTTGTTGAACCTCTACGGTCAGGCCAACAAATCACGTCAATTCTGCCCTAAGCTGATTTGGTCTTAGGGTGGTTTTGTGGTTTTTACAAGACTGAATGCAGACCAGAATGCAGGAAATACAGTGTCTAATACTCACATTTTCCTGCGAGATACTGGGCACCTCTGTGGAAATGATGGCCCCTTTGGGGCCCCTAATTTAAAAAGAGCTTGGATCCACCCCTGGTGACACTGCAATTGCATTTTGAGCAAGGACTACTGTATATTGTCTGAGGCATAGCGGCTATTGTATGCTCATTATATTCTACATCATCCTTTATTTCATCTCTACCTCATTTTCAGTCTGTTTCCTGCCCTCTTTCTCTCTGTTGCTTTCATTGACAAAAGCCTCATGGTGGTTTCAACATTACTGAAGCAGTTGTCCGAGCTTTAATCTGTGACTCCGGGCTGTCATTATCCATCAGAAGAGACACTTTGTCCCTTCCAATTTCCTCCCTGTGTCCATCTCTCCCTTTCACACCTAGACTTTGAATTCTCCCTCTGCCTCTGTCTGCTTCATAAATATTCAGCATGCCGACCAGTAATTTACACACACAATCTGTCACTCCCCATCATTTCTACACCTGGACACATGGACGCTGACGTTCCTCTCTGTCCTAATCTGCTTTCATGTCCTTTATTTCTCTCCTCTCCCTCCCTCCCTTCTCCTCCGCTACTCTTATCTTCTTCTCCTTCTTGCATCTCCTGTCACCTCTCCTCTCCTCACACGGTGTGCACCACGTCGAACTTTTCCCCTAAAACAATCCTTGAGTTTGTTTGCTGAAGGGCAATGCGTCATGAACTAATACAAGTAAAATGTTGTGCTTGAAGGGTCAGGGTTCAATGTTCCTGACCTTGGAAAAAGTACCGTAAAAAAAAAAAAAAAAACATCAACACAAGGTCCAACCTACTTGTATGTGGAGCTCTCAACTGCAGCTAGCTCAGTTGTCATAGAGATGGTTTGAAAAATGTGACTGTATGAGCAAAAGAGCACTCTTTATCCGTCTGGGTTAGATAGGGACCTGTTATCTACTGTTCGCCGCATTGGTAGTTGCTGAAGGATCTTTGAAAAAGACATTGAACCTTGTGAACCGGTGTGTGAACGTGTATGCAAATGCATGAATATGGTGCACTAATAAAGCGCATTGGATTAAAGCACTGCACTCAATTCACTATGCCAGTGAAAACAAACAGCAAATTGGACAAGATTTACATTCAGTGCGGGAAGTACTGTCCCCTTTATGAGGCAAGGTGGAAAGGTGTGGAGGTCAGGGTTGTGGATGGGTTTGAAGCACATCTGACTTTCATGTGGAAGGCTGGATTTTTCATCCTGGAACAGACCTTTTACCATTTGCCTCTTTGTCAAACATTACCTGTGGAGTTTTTGACCTGCAGCTGTTTTTCTGTGAGTGGATGCCTGTTTATTTGTGCATGAGGACGCACGCATGCAGCTGACAGCAATCACTGTCCTGCCAATGGTTTCACACTATTCCTCTGATCTAAGAGCTAAGGCACTGAAGAACTTTGCAACACACAAACAATGCCGGATTTAAAATAAAAAATCTGTTCAAAAACTTTGGAAATGTTTATGAGGAAACAAGTGCACCTGACGTGTGTGTTAGAGCTCAAGGATACACACAATGTGCTTTGGTGAATGTACTGGAAACATAACCTTTGTTTGTTTACAGGAAGACTCCAAAGGGCACCTGTAACCATGGGATAATGTTTCATTTGCCTAGGCTTCAACATACCTTTACTATATTTTATTTACCATGACAATTTTTCCCTAATCTTAAGTATACCACAGTTGCCATGTCCAGATATTGAAGAGTTTTAAAAACCCTGACATTGGACATAATGTAGGCATTTGTGGAATCGTCCTATGTCGACTCTTTGACACTTAGGCACAAAATTCAAGGCAAGTGCGTTCGTGATTTTGGAAAATGTCATCAATGGCATATTCATTGCAAGCCTCTCTGGTCTGGGTCATCTTAAACGTTGGGCTTTTGCAGCACACACACACACAGACACCAACAATTCTGCCTCAAAATATGAGTGTTGGTGGACATCACTGGTATCTTCCATCATCAAAATCTAATTAAAGGCCCAATGTGCAGGATTTAGGGGCATCTTTTAGCATATAATCAACTGAAAATAAAAAAAGGTTGTGTTTTTGTTACCTCAGAATGAGCTCTTTGTATCTACAGAGGGAGGAGGCCTTCTTCCATGGAGTCCACCATGTTGCACTGGCTTTAGAGAATGGCTTTCACTTTTTTCATAGCCGCCATAAAGGAAGGGAAGGTGAAGGGTGTTCAGCTGGTTGCAATCTGCAACCTTACTGTTAGGTGCCATGAAATCCTACAGGCTGGTCTTTGAAGACACATGTATATAATTTACCTTATGACATACCTGTCAACATTGGGATTTGTAAATAAGCCCTGGGCTGTCCCACCACCTTTACCACTGTTCACATACCCCTCATAGTTAAACACACACTGAATCCTAGAATCACCACAAGGCAACCACTTGCTTTAAAATACTAGGTTAACCAGGTCCTACATTAAATAATTAACCACAAAAATGCCATCAGAAGTATAAACCTGGTTGAAAGGGAAATGCTGTGAATATCTCCACATTATATAAATCAAAAACCAAAAGGCATTACTTGACAGATATGTGCACATCACATACACATTATGATTCACTTGTGACTTTGAGAGGCTACAGTCAAGTGAGACAATTGGTAGAAGAGGGTGATTATGAAAATGAATGGGAGAGATAGTTTAAATATAGTCATTGTTGGAGCATGTTTCTGCACCTCTTGGGTAAAATGATGTTTGGCAGATTTGGGGCTTTTCTCTCTGTGTGACCGACGTTGCTCTTCATGAAGTACGGGTAAGCGTAAGTAAGCCTCCTCCCATTTGCCGAGATACTTGCACAGACCTTGAGTCTTTTTGGCAGGTACTCCATCCCTCTCACATTCATCTTTGTCCTTCTTCTTCTTCTTCTTCTTCCTCTTCTTTATATTGCAGGTGCTGTTTGAGTGAATGGGTCCTTGTCAATAAATGTTACAGTTAATGTTCTACATACTGCCATCTGCTGTAAAGGAGGAGAATGTAGTAAACATGTCAAAATAAGCAGTTACATTTTCCCTGAACTTTTTGTTTTGTTATTTATTAGACATTTATTTAAAAATACAGGAAATTTATAGGATAATAATAATAATGGAAGGACAGCAGGATAGGGTATAATATGGGGGAATCCCAAAAAATGGGGGCGTTGACAGGTCCAAGGGCACAATGTGGTGAGTATGTCAGTCACCACAAAGACTGTATCTAGATATGAAATGACCACAGCCGTTATGTCCACATGTACACTTTAAGACCAGAGAGAAAGCACTTATGTAACACTTCTGAACCTTGTCAAACTTGCATTAAACTAGTAAAGGATTCAATTTCAATCGCTTTTTCTTGAATACCTTCTACGCCAAACCATCACCCTAAAACCATCTGCAAAACTAGAGACAAAAACTGAGCAGAATATGCAAATCTTTGCAAGCCACTGCGTACAGTACGTTCTGCACTCTCAATGGTGATCTAACTGCAGTTTGTCTCGTGCATTCCTGGCTTGCTCTTTCAATTCAAAGGTAACACCAGACTGCTGTACCTGATGCAGTTAACACATCTTTAACACATGTTGAGAGGCAATGCAAAACATGTGAAAGTGCTAAAAAAAAGTGCAGTGGTAGGCTGTGACTGTGGCATAGCATAGCTGGAGGCTGGGTACATTTACCAAAGTTTCCTGGTGTCAGGGTGAATAACATCGGGGCATGTGCAGAGAGAGGGAAAATGAAGTGAAAGAAGGAGAGTAAATACAAAACAAAGGGAGCCTAATAGACAAAAGAGCAGAGAGAAAGGATGGAGGAAGCTGAGGGAGAGTGTAGCATGGTTGGAAAACACTGTATAATCAGTTTTTGCTGGTCTTCAGGTTTGGTCTGTTGTTTGGTCTGCTGGTCACAGGCAGGACATTTACACTCTGCGTCTCGCACATAAATCATGTCACATGGCTGAACGAACAGACACTAGTAGGATTTTAGCTCCAACAAAACGCTGCTCCGTGTGACCACACACACACACACACACACACACACAGGATTCAGGATCTACATGCACATTATATATACAATCATGCAGACAGGGACACACACTCCATCTGTCTTATGTCTCAGTGTGGAGGTCTTTGATATTCTCTGTGGCTGTCTGACCAACCACAAAGTCTATAAACCTCTCTCTCCTCTCTTACTCTGACTAACTCTCACTCCATATATTTCCCTCTCTCTGTCCTCATTCTACATAACTTCCATCTTTCTCTGTCTTAGGCAAGCTGCTCCATGAGATTTATTTCATTACTGGGAGAAGAGTGACACTGAATTTCTAAATTTCCTGTCAGGTTGTGTTTGTTATACAGGGGCAGACAAACAAATGCCACCGTCACACCCTCCTGCTTTCTGCATTCTTGTGTCCCTCCATGCTGGATAGATGATATCTGGCACAGGTTTCCACGTGCTGGAGCTCTCTCCTTTTGATGCTTGTACAAACACGGGTGATGAGACAACAGTCTCCAAATGCTTTGATGCAATTAGCCAACAGAGTGTGAAGCAGAAAACCTTTGTAGCTTTTTACACAGCGTGCGAAAAACAGTGTCAACACAAAAGGACGCAGAGATCAGTCGACAGGAGCCGAGTCTCTTTGTTGATGCCACTCCATCCCCTATGTGTCTGTCACAGACTTAGAGTGAATCCAACACTCATACAAACTGCGTAAAAGACCAGGGGGAGGCTCTGATGGGAGCTGTGGTGCCCTGTGGTTTGTGGTTAGTGAAGGGCATGATCATACAAAAAGAGAGTGCATGGGTTTTACGTAGAAATCTCTAAAAATATCCAGTTGAATACATGGGAAAGGTCAGGCAGCGACAGACAGATTGATAAAGATAAAGCATAAAGGGAGCAGCCACAAGAGCTCTGCCGTTTAAATTTCATTTTTGTGAAAAGCAGGATTTGTTCATTTTGACAGAGGTCTGTGTGTGTGTGTGTGTGTGTGTGTGTGTGTGTGTGTGTAAGAGAGAGAGAGAGAGAGAGTATGAAATTATTCTTAAAATTCAAAATGCGATCTTCACATGGTAACAACAATGCTCCTATAATTGCATGATAATTATGATGTGGTGTTTATACCAGTAAAACTAAAAAGACTCCTCTCTGAGCTGCAGCGGAGGCAGTAACAGGCTGTCTGAAGAAACAGAAAGCTCTTATTAACTTTGACAGCTCTTCATATAAAAAGATTTAGAAAATTGAGCTGATTATCCTGTTTAAAGTATAATATCTATGCTTAAGATCCTATGACCTATGGTGTACTAGATAATACAATCTTGGAACCCACTGGTCCGTGTGATGAAGATTTAGTGTCTGGGGGCATTCACCAGTGTTTCAGAGCTTCCGGTGTATATCTGGGCATTGACTTCCTCTTCTGTGTGCGGGTCAATGTTTACAGTTTGATTAGCAACTTATGACGAAAAGAATGAAGTTGGAGTTGGAGTCTAAAAACAGATACCTGCCTATGAACACAGACACATTTTTAAATTGTTGTCACGTGATAGCTGACGGGTTCTGAGATTACATTTCGGCCAATGCGTTCCGCCTCTTTTGGTCCCCACATTGACTGTTTAATTGCATGCAACCAAAGCCTGCATTCAGATTCTGCATTCATAGATATTATGAATATTACAGAGATGCTGCAAAGGATGTGCACGTTTTAATGTTAATTATAAAGACAAATGATGGACAGCGCTAACAACTGTCAGGCCATCACATAAACTGAATGCCTTTGGTTGGCAACAACAAGAAAGGATGCAGGCCTTACCTCAACCTTCATCATGTCTGCCTTCTGACAGGCTTTATATTAGATAAGACATTAACATGCTACAATAACAGGCAGTCAGCTTCTTCCACACCAAACTCAGAAAACCGTTCCTTATTGAACTCCACTTTGTGTACGGGTGCATAGTCGTGTTGAAACAATAAAGCACACTGTTGTCTATTCAGTAGCATTAAGAGTTCCTTTAACTGGACCTAAAGGGCTTTTCCCCAGATCGTATAGTTTTTATGACACAGAGTAGATTTAGAATTACTTCAATGTGAAATATATAAACCATATGAAATTGCAGCTCCATGACCAGTTGACCCCTGTCTCCGACAATACCTGCATAGCTGATTGTTGTCATATAAGTTGGGCTTGGGCTGGCACTGCTGGGACTTCCTTCTCTCATTTAATTTGCCAGCAAAAAACAGACCAATATCAATGGCAATAGTGAAGAGATGGACAGAGCCGATTCAAAAGAAGGAAGACTGAAAGAAGAAGAAGGGAGTTATGGAGGATGAAAGAGAGCATGGTGAGTGAAAGTCAGGCAGAAGGAGAGAGAAGCAAATGGAGGGAGAAAATAAGGGAGAAAAAGAGAGGCAGCAGGCAAAAGTAACAAGGAGAGTGAAAAACAGCAGGGCAAGAGTGTTTGGCGAGCTAATTCCCAGATATCGACATGGCTTTGATTAGTAACTGGAGGGAACCTTTTAATGAGAGGCATTCTTTAATCAAACCCCAGCATAACACAGCCCACCAAGCCATTCTTGCATAGGGGTGGGGTGTGAATGATTTTCTCCTCGCACTTCTTCTCTGTGCAAGTCAACAGATGATGATCCTGCTGCTTTCCCTCAAACTGAGAAGGTAATCGCCTCCACGAGTACATTGAGACATTTAAATAACGTATTATCTTCAGTGGTCTTATTGCTTCAGATTAAAAGCTCCTCTGTAGGAGCTTAAGGAGCTGTGCATCGATGTTTTGCATGGCACACTGAAGCAATAATGGGACATTGTACAATAGGACTGTCTCCAATACCTGGGCGGTGATTTTGTGTGTGTTTGTGTGTAACGTGTGTGTGCGTCTCCGGGGAAAAACAGAGCCCTCCAACTCCCGATGAGTGGCTTGTTGTTGTTGTTGCTGGAGAGTGGGGGACTGGGTTGCCAGAGATGGAGAATACAATACATGCAGCAAAGAGAGAAAGAAAGAGAATGACACAGGTAAAAAACAAAAAAAAGAAGAAACGAGACTTTTAGGGACAAACAGTTTGGGGTGCGTGAAGTGCACTATGGGCAGAAATGTGTACCGCTGGTCTAGCTGGAGAGGGTTCGTCTCGGTGGTCTCCAGTGCACTCATTAGGAAGCAGGGACAGCATCTTAGAGCCCCTCCCTTCCCAAGAGACAGACAGCAACTAATTAGAGGTCTGTCCTCCTCCCTGACATCCACATCCCCTCTGGATCACCTCAGAGAACCACTCACTTGTCTAACTCAGCTGGCAACGTGGTAGAGTTTTTAAGTGGATAGAAGGAGGGGACACATACAACAAAGATAGAAAGCAACACAATAAAAAGTGAAAATAACAGTACTAGCTACATGCTAACTTATGGAACAGTTTTAGTTCAGTTTTTCTGATGCCATGCTAATGCAATATTTTCTAAAACACTAATGAACAGTTGAGCTTTTTATTGTTAATTCAATTGAAGCTCTATCAGTCCTATTATATTAACAGTACGTTACCTGACCATGTGTATTTCAGTGACAGCAGGCAGCTGTTTTCAGCTGTTAAAGCTTTGATAAACCCAGCGCTTGCTTCCTGTCCAGCACTACAAAGTGTTCAACTAGCAGAACATAGTGGAGCATTTAGCATCTATGTCTGTTCGGAGTTGGTGGAGACCAAAACAGAGCTACAAGGAGTGTAAATATTGGACTGGTATTCATCAGATAGAGACCAAAAATGCTAATCATGCTTAAGTGTTCAGTTGTTTATTTTGTGTTCTAATATTCATATCTGAGTGCAAGAGCAATATTGTGTCAAAAATGTAATAATATGTATCAAAATGATCTGAGGCAGATCAGTCAAGGCAATGGACTGTAGGAAATAATAAACAGCTTTTATTCAAATGAGGCAAACCCTCTGATTGGAGGCAGTTTCTGGGGTATTTGTATTATGACTAATGTTGACATGCTAATCATCATCTTTAAAACACTGTGCAGATCTATCTATCTATCTATCTATCTATCTATCTATCTATCTATCTATCATATGTCAAGAACGTTAATAAGCCAAAAGTTATTTTTCATTATTTGCTACCACTGTGTGATTGAGTGTAACCTCAAGGTCACTGATATTACATAAATTTACTCAGCACTGTGAATTAAAAACAAGAGCAATAAGTAAAACGTAGCACATTTTCTCAGATTTAATTACTTTAATCTGCTGTTGCTATATTTAGTTGGTGGTAATGGTAATGGTTACATTAGGCACAGATAAAAACGATTCAAGGTTTTTGAATAATATGGTGACATATATCTGCCTCTCTAAAATCCCAGTGGGTTACACTTTTGTGCGGCCCTTTTCTGGATGATGTCCTGCCCCATTATACAGAGCAGGAGTGCAGCAGAGGCCAGTCAAGATGGAGGCTCAGTATCATCCTTTTTACTGGCACACTCTTACCAAAGTACACCGAACAAAGACACATATTAAAAGAGGGGGATTGTTGATGGGTTTTGGCAGCTGAGTTGTCAGCTAGGTTTTTATTACATTTTTAAAGGGAAAAAAGTTATTATGCTGTCTCTCATTGTTCTTTTCAGTCATTAGACAAAAATATCTTCAAATTTTGATATTTTACTTTTTTTTTTCTTTTTCGCTCTAGTTGTCAATTAAATAAGTAATTATAACTTCATATGAGGAAGAATTCTCTTCATTAAAGTGTTATTAACCTTTGGAAAAAGGAAAAAAAAAACCTTGTTGGACTTGGGTCACACGAGATCATTTTATTTCTCAGAGGTCTTTTTTCAGGTTTCAAAATTTGACATTGCTGCGAGGCCTTATTTAGTTTTTTAATGATATTTCTTTTTACATCATAGATAAAGACTGTATTCTCTACACTGCTAATAATTGTAGAGCGTTTTGTTTTATTGGCTATAATGTGGCTGTTTAAGTGGAGTATATGATGATTAGATAGACAACACACAGACACACAACACACAACACCGCGTTACTTTCTCCTCTGTATTGCCAATTCTTTTTCCTTTCTTCACCTCCCTCTCCGTCTCTCTCTCTCCACCAGTGTTCATCCGACATATCTATTTTCTTCTAAGTCATTGAACTAACAAGGGAAGAACTCTGGTTAATTCTGCCTTGAAATTCTGGTCAATACACCGGCTCAGTGTTAGGATATTTGATTAGATCTCAATACGCTCGCCTCTCTATTGCTTCTACTCCAAAAAACGATTTTGCTCGGGGAAGGCGGGCATGTGTGTGTGTGTATGTGTGTGGTGTGTGTTGGTGTTAGTCTCTAAGAAAGGAGTGCTGCTGCTGTTTTCATTGATTATGACACTAAACCGCACATTTACCATACCGCATCTCTAACGTCTTCCTTTCCTTTCCCCGATGCCAATGAATCAAAAGCAGCTGGGGGAAAGCAGAGCTTGTTAGCGGTGCTTTCCAGGGAACCTCTCCTTCAAGCGTCTGACAGCCTCGCTCTGATCGATAGCTGTCTTTCTGTGTCTTGTCTGCCTTTGCTTGTGGCTTGTGACTAAGCTAAGCATTGCAGTGCTTCAAAGTAAATGGACTGAATTACTCTGTGCTCCACAGGGATGCTAGACTTTGAGCAACGGCTGACACCGACTGACATGTTTATACTATGTTTTATTTTCTATTTTTTTTTAGGAGAATGGGCTTTCAACTCCCCGTAGTACTTTAGAAGAGACAATATAAAAGTTGAGAAAGTATTAGAACAGCGACAGCAAGCTTTAATTTGAGGGCAGTTACACCCACATCAAAAAGATTAAGAATTTTAGCCCTAAAGTATTCGATCAAGTTAAAACAACTTAAATATAATGATATTTGCTTGTTGATTGACCGGCTGTAGTCGATGACAACATCATTAACCTTGGACTGCAGCCCATTTTTGGATTTTTATTTATTTATTTTTTCTTTGGATGGTCAGGATCACTCTTTGGCCATAGGAACTCATTGGCATCCTTGTCTGTCTATTAAGTCCATTGTCCTGCTGCATTGGCCATGACTCCTGCACTGTTCACCCAATATGAATGTGACCACAAATATTGTATCTTATTTCAGTTCTAGTAGAGCCAAACAATGAAAAATATATCACTGTCTTTACATTTTCTGATTGCACTGTATAAGACCATGTCCTACAGACGCAGTATTATTACAGCACTGCATGTGAAACATTTGAGAAGTGTTGGTAGAAGACTGTGTTTTAAACTGTTAATCAAACATATGTTGGTAGCTGATGTGATTGAGTCTAAACATTTCAAAAATAGAAAAATCAGAGTAAGCCGGCATGAATCAGAGGGATGGAGTCTGTTGTTTGTCTCGCCACAGAGCTCTGGCAACCTCAAGGTCATTCATAAAATGAGTGGCCCAGACTTCCTCTGAGGCATCATTCAAAGTCTGGCCAAAGGGCAAGGGGAGAGATGTCTTCGTTTTTTTATTTCCTCATGACATCTCTCTCTGGGGCAATCAAATCTTTAACTCAGAAAAAAAGAAAAAGGATTTCAGTACTAGACTAAAAGAAAAAAAGATTTTGTTGCAGTAAGTTGCAACTTTATATAGATGTTATGTAGATAGCATACAATAAAACCCATATGAAGTAACAACGACAGAACTGCATGGATTCAGATTACATAAACTATGGGCACAATAACACAAAGTATTTGTATTATAGTGCTCACCACACTTTTGTATGATACATAAGAAGTCATTTCAAGGCCATAGCCGCTATGGCATAGCGTATACAGGCTCCCGTGTTGAATTGGTTAATTCCCCTACATACTAACACATAGCTCCACATTCTCTGGCACAAATTTTCCACATCCAGAGAAACAGCTGATCTAACTGACCACATGACATAACCTCTTTCGTTGATAAGCAATTTATGACTCATTGCTTCATTCATTTACAAGGCACAGCAGGCTAGAAATGATAAAAAGTGGGAGCATTCTCCTTTTGAAATTTCCCCACCACACATCTTAAGCGTATGGGGGGGGGCACAGCTCAACAAAGCGAATGCTATCTCACATGTATGGTGGCTGACAACCTCTGGCGAGTAAGGCCAAAAACATCCTCTCCTCACTGCTGTCAAACAGTGGATGGAGAAGAGATCTTCAGGGTGCCTCTCCTGCTCATGTCCTGCTGTCCTGCTGGGCACTGCTCTCCGTGAGCTCCACCCTGCTGTGAAGCCCCTGCTTCATATGCTCCTGACGGAGAGAGAGAGATAAAGAGAATGAAGGAGAGTCGCATGGAGGAAACACACGAGAGGAGACTGAAAGGAAAGAGGAAACATCAAGAGGATGGAGACAACGAAGAGAAAAAGTTAATATGGAGATCAACATATGAAGGTGCAGGAGGGAGGAGAGCGAAGAGTGTGCGGCTGTGTGTGTTTGCGAAGGAAAGAGGAAGATAAACATTCACATATTCAAAGACTGGGGAGATATGCAGAGACAAAGGAGGGGAAGACAGAGATGGAAGATAACATGAAGGAGAGAGAGAGAGAGCGAGAGAGACAGTCGGATAGAGAGAATAAGAGCGAACTTCAAGGTCTATATTGAGTTGGCGGTGGCAGCGCCAGAGGACCTGAGCAGAATAGCCTTGGCATCGCCTCCTTGGCCAATTAATGTGAAGCTGTCTGGGTCCAGGGAAGCTATTAGACTCTGGAAGAGAAAAACACATTAAAAAAGAACAGGAAGAAAGTTCACCGCTGCTTCCCCACTCTGGTGCCTGTATGTAAAGCCCCTTGTTTTTCTTGACTGAATAATAGTCTTCATGCCCCTCCTCCCTCCCTTTCAAAGCCTCTGGATGTGGGCAGAACATCTCTGCTTTATTAACCATCTCACTAGAGACAGGACACCCTCGCTGACAAGCAGCAGCCTTTATTAAAGATGCCGCCGAGTGGAAAGGAGTGAGCATTGAGATTCAAATTGAGGGAGACAAGAAAACACTGTGTGGCCATAGCTTTAGTTAGTTAGATGAGAGGGAGAATTTGTATTGATGTTAATCAAACATGCAACTGTTTTTCTTCTTGTTTAATAAGCAGGGCCTGTACTCGCAAAAGCACACAGAAGTGTGTACGCCGACTGTAGAGGATAATTGAGTATATAGTGCGTGTGGTTTGCATGCATGAACACAGACATGTACATGTGTAGACGATTCATGCATGCACACATGTAATGCCCTATGGACACAGATGTCTCTGGAATCTGTCAGTCAGGTGCATTTCCTACAACAGTATTTTTATTAACAACTTGGAGTAAATTTCCAGGAAGCATAATGAACTTGAACAATCCTGTTCTAAAGTTGCATCAGAGCTTTTCTTAACAGGTTTAATTGAACTAACCTGCTAATCGGTACAGTATGAACCAGCTGCACCACATGGATGGTATGCACATGTTACACAGGCAGTTTAAGACTCCTCTCAACATCCTCCAAAGCCACACCAGGTTTGATTATTAACATCTGGATAGTCAATCAAAGGAATAAAACCTGTGTTAGATTCTCCCTTTATAGAACTGTGTGGGCTGGAGTTTATGACTTGGAAGAGGCTCATGCACCTGTGAGAGTGATTTGGTTTATATGTCACTCTGTGAATTTTAACATGTCTTTCACTCACTGTGACTGGAAATAAATCAGTTATATTATCTTTTGGTTATAGAGGATATTCAGGCCTGGATTGGATGTAATTAACTTTAACTATGGGTTGCTACAATGCTCTGATTTGAAGTCAGACATAATGTGCATGCCACCAAACCCCTATTAAACTGTCTATATGATTGAAAAGCATGCGTGCTTGTCAAAGGTATATCCAAAACATTTGGCAAGGGAACACTTTTTCTAATTGATTGTTTTAACTACAATAACTGGAATCTGTTTGTTTTTGGGTGACACAGAGGGTCAATGGTGGCTTAAACCTGAAGTTGCTGAAACATGACAGCACTCAAGTATTTCAACTCATTAATGCCGGAATTACAGCAACAAACAACATCTGAACACGCTAACCACAGCGCAGCACCACAGCCATAAACAACTAGAGACAAGAAAAAAAAAAAACTCTCTGATTTCTACTTGGGGGGGTTTTATCAGTCAATTACAAACACATTAATTTGAACTAGCGTTTGCTGTGAAGTAAACAACAATTGGAAACTAAAAAAAGGAGCCCAATAAGCTTTATCTTGGGAGGGATAACCTGTGAATTTGGCTGGCATGTCCCCACTCAAATATCTCTCAGTTTGCATCTCTGAATAATATTAGTTTGGTGTGATGCCAAACAACATCCCTGCTATGTTGGGATTGGGACATAGGAGAAAATAAGGCGGAAAAACAGCAATACATCACAGGGTAGTAATTAACAACATAATAAAACAGAAAGATTCTGTGGGAAAATGTGGTTGGCAGCTGTGGCTGTGGATCGAAAAAAAATCCCGTTGCGGTTGTGCTGGTGTGTGTAGATGAAATTCTGAGCCTCCTTTTCTCAAGACAAATGCTGCTGATAAATCTTTCAAGTCCTGCTCTGTACAACTTATCAGGAGTTTTGTATTGTGCTACAATGCAACAAAACACGATGTCTCTGTAAGCGTTTTCTCTCACTGATTGTGCCCACTCCAAACCTCACTGGCCTCCCCTACCCTCCGTTCTGCTGACACCACTAGAGCTTGGGTCCCTTCTTCATCCCCTAACATCGCCTATCATGCGGTTGATCTGTTATATCATAAGCAGTGGTTTAGTACTTTTCCATCTGGGGAAACAGCTCTTCACAACAGCCATCCCATGCCTTTTTGAATCGCAGACAAAATTTGAGATGTGTGTGCCAATTCAGAGGTCTGGATCCAGGCTAAATCATACCACCCTCTGGATGGACCCTCTCCTCTTTGTCCATCTGTGCTTTCTATTTGTTCTCACAGTGTTAGAATGAAGGGTACTGTCAGGTAGGTCATCAGCCATATAAAAGTCCCACTTTCTGTGCATGAGTCATATCAGAAATGGATGCTGCACTCTGGCTCCGTGCTTAGGAAAAACTGTGAAATTAAGCTATTTTCTGCAGTGAAGGTGTGGAAATGTGTCAGCGCTAGTTAGTTGAGACATACAATGGTCTACTATAATCCTACTGTATATGATTAAAGGGAGAATTGTGTGCAATAGTAAGGCATAATAATGTCTTAAAAATGTGAGAGAGAACTTTAGTAGATTTCTCTCTGCACCAATTCATATGTTTAAATTGGTCACATTAACTCTTTCCTACATAATCCCCCTTCAGTCCAATTTATTCTGTGTGATAAAGCAGAAATGTAGTAAAAATAATTGACATTTCTGAATAATGACTCTTCCAATCTAGGCCTCTCATATCTTTCCCATCTGTCTCTACTTTCCTTTGCCCATCTTCCCACAGCTGATTGGCTTGGGAGCTCTTCTCTGATCGCATCCTTTTCTCCCTTTTTCGACCTGATTCTCCCTGTTATGCAGCCGGTATAGAGCTGTCGCCCGCTGCTGCCTCCCCGAATCTTCTTTTTGAAAAGCTGTATTGTTGCCATCTGTCTCTGGCACTCAAATGCACTTTGATATGCACACACACACACACACACACACACACGCACGCACGCACACTCATACACGCACACTCTGGCTTAACACCAGATTCTGGTCTTATCTGGTCAAGTGTGTTTACCACTACAGTACACCTTGAGCTTACGCTGCAGGTGCCCAGTATTTTGCTGAGAGATTATTTGAGGGATTTTGTGCCTCAGGTATACTATTTTCCCATTTTGGGAGCACACTGCAGATAAGTGCCTAATGTGTTATCCACGCTGATCTGTTCATTTTATTTCCAGTCAGTTATTCGTTGAGTCACTTAATCGCAACCACACAGCCTGATATAGGAGGAAAAAAAAGGATAATGATGTCAAAGCATTCATCGCTGTGAAAGTGCTGTCTGTCCTGTTAGACCCCTTTGTGAATGTCTTTGCCCATTTGTTGGTTCTTCTGCTTTATCTCACCTGGTTTTAAAGTTAAAGTCAGGTCATAGTCATAGTCTCAAAATGCAGAAGTTTCAAATTGAAATCGGTATTGATTTTCTTGGATTGTAATAGTAGGTGGAAACAATGCATCACTTTAACACAAGCATTGTAATCCACCCATAGTCACACCTCACCAGCTACTGTATATTCTAATGCAGATGTATGAATAGCTTTAGAGGTGTGTGTGTGTGTGTGTGTGTGTGTGTGTGTGTGTGTGTTTTTGGGGGGTGTTGGGTAGAGAAGGTTATTATGAAGATCCTGACATGGCTGACAGCCTGATGAGAACTGGTGATTAAGGCCTGCGCTGCATCTCACCTCATGTTGATGTGTTCTCTTGTGCAGGACCTGCCAGCCGGGCTCAGACATGATGACTCTGCTGTGGTACGGAGCTGTCAGCCCAATAGAGACAATGCTATAAAAAGATCTATCACTGCCAGACCAACCAAAGATCGGCCATTTCTCAGTGAAGGTTCATCGACAAATAGGCTGAATTCGGTGTGACATCAGTTAAGCAAATAAACAATTAATTATCAGGAAATTATCAGGTGTGTGCCGCAGGAGAAATCTTTAAATAAACAAATAATCAAAACTCACTGACTTGCATTTAATTCCAATCTAAGTCTTGATGCACACATATTTGTACTATACTGTAACTGTAAAAGGAATGCTATGTGTACTGTAGGGGTATAGTGCAAAAGCTACTGTCTGTATGTGTATCTGCTCAATTCACAGAAGTATTTGGACCTACAATAGACTGTTTTGGAAAGCATCTGAAATGGCCTAACTTTCTGTGCTAGATCTGTGCTAAATGATGTGTTTTCCACTGACACTAAAAGTCAGTACACTGCACAGAATGCATAAGTTTTGCTTCTCACAAAGTGTATACAAAATAATGTCATATTTTCAACATGCACCTCATTTAATCAATTAAATATAATAAATAATAAATAGAATAATAATAAATATAATTAAAAAAAAAAGAAAAAGAAAAAAGTAAGTTCAAACACAAATTGTGTAACTGCTGATGTCAGTTAGAGTTACTGGGCCATACAGTCGTGCACTGACATAAAAAGGAGTGCATGCGTGGGGACAAGGCCCAGATAAAATCAAGTTGGTTTGATGTGTCTATGATAAAATATGAGGATGCTATTGGGAAACTTTGACAAGCTCTCTTGGCCATGCACTTTTAAAATGTTTCCTGACCTCCCATCTCTACTCTGAGCGCTCTGTAAGTGAAAGAGCTATGAGATTAGAAAAGTATGCACGTATCCTATTGTAGCTGAAACTTGTTTAAATAAATCTTTAATAAAAATGGATAGAAATGGACTTGCAAGCTATATAGAAACAGTCTTAAAAAGTTTACAGTCTTTCAAGACACTGATGTATCGGCTGATAACAACAGCATTTTCTGTGTATTTTCTGTTTCTCATCATGCTGTGACCATCGGCTGTGTGTGTGACTGCATGTTGCCTGTAGCTGAGAGACAGAAGAGATGCTTTGACAGACAGATCATTTCTATCTGCCACTAGAGTTTTTAATAGCTCTGCCATGGAAACAAAACAAACAAACACACAAACAAACAAAAAAAAACAACAATATGAGATGATGGCTGAAACTTATTGCTCAGGAAATGAAGAAAAACTAAATTGAGCTTTTCACCGAGGTGTGTTTGTGTTTATGGGCTGCTCTGCAAATAAGACAGACGCTGCAAGTGAGAACTTCAGGATCGGAGCTGGAACCAAAATAATGCCACAAAAGACAGATAATGATCAAAGCTGGAATGTTAAGTTTGAAGATGTCAGTGTGTGTGTGTGTGTGTGTGTGTGTGTGTGTGTGTGTGTGTGTGTGTGTGTGTGCTTGATGTTGGCTGTTTACTGAGAGCTACATTAATGCTGTTTCTGTCTTAATATTTACAAGTTACTTGAACATTTACTTATTGCACTGTAGCCCTGGTGCTCATATAACATATTTTACTACATTTACTCAAACACTTTACTGAAACACCACTCTTTTTGTTATTATTATTACTGTTACATGCCTTTAAAGATTTTACACCCCCCCCCCATCATATCAGTTTGAAAATTAGGATGCACTCTTATAGATTAAACTACCTAATTGTTGTTTAAGTCACAAATGATGAGCTGCTTACATGTATTATTATACATAAGTAATAATAACCCAGTAATATAAACTGCACTCTGACAGACGTCATTCTTGTGCCTAAATAATAACTTTAATGACATCTTATCTGGATGTTGCTGCAAATACTTCCATGGAGTATTTAAACATTATGTCACTGCTTCTTCTTTCAGCTGCTACCCTCTGGGGGTCGCCGCAGCAGATTCCCCAAGCCCTGCCCAACCTGGCATGGAAATCTGATTTTATGATCCACACAGGCTTTTTACGGTGGACCCTCTTCCTGATGCAACCCTCCACATTTATCTGTGCTTGGGACAGGCAATTAGGAATGCACTGGTTTGTGCATCCCCAGTGGCTGTGGTGCAGTGTTACTATTACAAGTACGACTTTTATTAAAGTAAAAGCTCCCAGTACTTCTTCTACCACTGGTTGCACTGAATGCATTTTTAGACCATGACCAGTCTACCCTTCAGCGTTTATATGTGGGACAGGGCAGAGATAGTAAAAATTTATTTTTGAATGATTTAGGTTAAGTTTGGCTTGAAAAATGTTGTTAGCTGTGTCGGGGCCCGGCTCCAGGCCTGAATAAACCAGACAGGCTTGCATTGGAGCTGAAAGTTCAGGCCTGTTCAGGACTCTTTGAGGCTGTCTCTGTGTTCCAAGAAGAGAGGGAGGTGTTTTTATTCCTAACTTATTGTCACACATGCAATGTTTTTTTCTGTTTGTTGATCTATGGTACTTGGACAGCACCCCCGTCCAGGGAAAGCATTATCCATATGAAGTGACCTCAATGAATGACCTCATTCTAAATATAGCTTTTAGCAATGCAACATCAAACTCTTTGCATAACACTGTCCTCTCTTTTTCGGGACAGGGAAGTGCATGCACTCATGCCCAAAACCTGTTTTCCATTTATCTGTGCCATCCGTTTGAATGTGTGTTCAAGTTTTGGGAGTCTGCACATTTAAAAAAGAGCAATCCCAACAAGAAATAACACTATATTTGCTTTCAATTGAGCTCCAGCAGAGAGCTGCCCAGATGGCCCAATCAGAAAAAAGTCTGGCAGTTGCATCTGGAGCCAGCAAGCCAGATGGAGAGCGGTGCAAATATGGGTTGAGTCATGAGAAGAAGAAGAAGCAAAAAAAAAAAAACCAAACATCCAAGAGTGAAGGACAGGCACCTTTTGTGATACGAGTGCTTGTGTTTCATATTTGCCAATGCTGGTTGATGATTAAACCTGGCCAGAAAGACTGTTAGCATCTCATTGCTTCTGACAGTGAAATCTGGTCTATCTCAAGATAGTGTGATGGTTTATCCCAATGAGCCTGGAAACTTTCACTCTCAGACCAATTTTACTGTATTTTCAGACTCAGCACAGTGCATTTGAGTTTGCATGAGAACCCTAAAGGGAAAAAAAAGAAAACATGTCACCACCCACGCTGCTAAAACTAAGCTAGGATTTGTCAAAGCACCTCAAAAGTATTCATATGTAGACCGAGTTTCTCCACAATGAGTGCTCGTTGCGATCACGCCAATGTGTTGTTAGCTTGGATGTACAGAAGCCGAGAGCTGTGGTCGGACACGGAGTGGGAGGCTCGCTGAGGGTTGCACAGCAGACTCAAATTTAAGAGCAGTTCAGCTGCAAAGATTCTGAACTTTCTCACTTTGCATTGTTGAGATTTAAATTTGAGTTCCTATCGCTCTAAAGTGCAGTCGCCAGCAGCAGGTCTGAATGATGAACATGAGCTTATGTCCTCAGCAAAGGGTTAAATGTGAAGGAACTTTTAAATGTTTCTGTCGTATCTATATATAGATATGCAAAGCATAGTTTGAACTTGTTGGGCTGTTTTTTCCGTAGCTTGTCCAGCTTTGCTGCTTGCTGTGGTGTTGCTGCAATGTAGCTTAACTACCTCCAAAGAAGAGTAGTGTCTAGCTTCACGAGCAAACACTGACTACATTGTCTGCAACAGTTCATGGCAACTTTTACCTTTCGTGCCAGTATTAACGTATTAGAGTAATATCTCATTTGAGTGTTATCACATGGAGAAAATCCTACGGTCTTTTTTCTGAGCAAGGGGAGAAAGATAATGGAACAGTTCAGATTATTTTCCAAACATTGCTTGTTTCAGTAATATTACTATTAGCTCTGATTGAGGCCTCCTTCAAGAGGAAAACCTTGAAAGAGACGTCTTTATTTTCAATATAGTAATATCAGCAGTAATCAAACAAGTCAAAACAGCTGAAATGAAGTCAAGAATAATTAACAGATTAGAAACTGCCTAAAACAGTCCTGTCCTGCCACATCAAACTGTTGTGTCAGTCTCCAAGCCCTCTGTATCCAGCAGAGAACAGATTACTATCAAGCTCTCAGCATTACCAGCAGCAAGAATGCAACCCAGCAAAACAGCTACCTTGAGTTGCTGCCGTGAGATAACGGGTCACAATTCATCTGCCCTGACTTTCTGGCTGCGTGTGACAGATGGAGGAGTGAGTGAATTTTAAATACACTTAAAACCAGTGCAGAGAGAAGAGACGTGGATGTGAAGAAATGTGACATTTCTTCGCATTTCTGTAGAGGGTTCATAAACATGATGACTCATATCAGACCTCTCCTAAAAGCTGTGGACACAATTTAGTTTCACTTATACAACATTTCTTCTGAGGGAGGCTGGTTAAGACTTGACCACCTAATTCCTTTAGCTATTAAAACATGTTTTAAGTAAATGTGGAGCTCTGCACAATGTCTTCATTCAACCCGGCTAAAATCAGCTGAACATCACCCCTATATAATATACAAAAGTATAATAAAATGAAACTGACTGTAAAGGGATATTGTGTCTGAGGCAAATGTACAGCACAAGTACGTAGTTCCTTATTTATATTTGCCTGCACAGGTTTACACAAGTACAATACATTTTGACACGTTACAGAAGCTAATAACTCAAACTCAAGCTTAATTTCTCTAACATTTACCAGTTTCACAGCCCTTTTGCATCCATGCTCACTGGCATTAAGCTTACTGGGGCAATTCAGTGGAACATCTGTACTTTACCTGCGAGGCACCGATCATAAAAAGTTTTGTTGAAAACAAATCATAGTAACGTTGTAACACATTCACTCTTCTTTTCAGTATCTGCCGCTGATGGGCATGCGCCTTCCTCTCTGTGCATTAATTTGCCACTTACTTATACAGGAAATGTATCTGTAATGAATATTTTTATGATAGCAGTGTATCAAATGACTGTGAAAACACTGTGACTATGTGAGAGGGTTTTTGTGTAGTGATGAACTTACAGATAATTATCAGCTGAATCTGCAGCTCCTCTCAGCTTCATGGAGATTTATGGAGAGTTTCAGCTCTTTGTCTAGCTGTCCAGTCCACAACTTTACTTTACTTTACCTCTGATGGGTGGACGACCACTCTACCCCCTGAGCCACAGCCGCTCCATTAGGTAACTAATTGGTGGCTGTAGCATCATTCATTCAGCATACAGATCTGAGAGTGCTGTCGATCTTCTCAACTCTTGACAAGAAAGCAAAAAACATTATTCAACACAGTCAACAAAGCGAGTAAATGTATACTTCTACCTGTCGATATGTCACCTGTCCATTTTCAGAACTATGTGAAATGTTTAACCAGTATTCCTCTCATTCAGACAAATATTAATGTGGCTGTTTACATGCTCTCTGGTAATTATGTCTTACGAAAACATGGCACTGAAACCATTGTAAAGACCAGTGACACCGCAGCTTTATATAACATAACAACACAGCTCACTCTGAGTTCCCTTGAGAGACAGAGAACCATTTAAAAAGACAGACATTTATAGTAATCCCCCGCAGTGGGAACAAACAATGTGTTCTCATTCTCCAGGGATCCCTCCATGATAACTGGTGTTTTTCTTTACCCCACCCTAAAAAGGTCAGGGCCTGACTTGGTGCTTTACACGCCCACAGTAATACTTTCTGGAGCGTGGCACAACACCACCCAGCCCACAAGCTAATTAATCCAACCTGCCTTACAACCACCTGTCAAGCACTTCATCAGCGCCGGTCAGTAGCTGCAGTAAAGGGTCAGTGCTTCTCAAACGGCCAGGGTGCCGAAGCGTGAACAGAGAGTGGTGGAAACAATTCCAGGCAAAGACGGAGGTGTCTGTCATGAGAGTGCTTGTACACACAGTCTTATACACACACTCCCCTGGTTACAAAGCAGATGGCACTTTGGGTGGGTTTTCATAGAGAGGGTCTGTTATGTATTTGAACATCTTTTTATTCAACTTTCCTTCACATGTATTTTTTTTTCCCTTGTCCCTTTTAACAAAAATAAATGTTAAATACTGAGACACAAACCAATACCATTTAAACTGTCAGTGTAAATCGCCCTCACACTGGCTCACTGCGTTAAACGACGTGGTGCCCAGGGTCAATTTTACGTTGAACTCTTTATGATCAAAACAATTGAATAGATTAGCAGTCTCATATGAACAGGCTTAGTGGATGCAGCCTTCAATGATCAGTCACGGATCATCCATATCCATCTAGATCACAGTATGCCAGAGGGGAATCAATTAAACACATAATTAATTGATTTTGTTTTCACTGTGGTGAAAACTTCAAGTCCGATGCTTAATTAAATATGTGAAGCTTGCCGTAGTGTGTCTCCTTCTGAAACACTATACACAAATACCATGAAAGTGGAATAAAATCTGCGAGCTGAAAATATAAAACAACAAAGTCTAATTGTCTGTCGTGCTTCAGGATAAATAAGACACAACAGCAGCCATAATAGAACAGAACTAATTAAAATGGTCAGTGTTTAAATATGAATTTAACATTATTTTATGGCCACTTCTTGCCTAAAATGTCTGCTTTAACAAAACACAATAAACTAATGAATTAAGATGAAATATTTTCCCCAGGTGTGTTTGGTTTCATGCTGAGGCGAGACTCAACAAGCTGGTGGATTAGTGCAGGTGGTACTTCTCTGCGTCCCGCTTTTTGTGGCCTTATTGATTGTTGTCTCATCTCAGCACTTGCGAGAGCTCTATCAGGCAATTAAACAGGTGTTTAAAAAGGAAAATGTCTTAATAGAGTTACAATGGATTGTTCGTTTCTTTATCAGAGTCCTTGTTAAATGAAATGTTTTCAGTTCTCAGATGACATTCATGAAATATATTCAGTGTTATGAACTTTTGCTGAACCTATAAAGGACTTTGACAAAAAAACAGATACTCAATATTCATATTTGACATCTTGCCAATGATAAAATGTGCCACAAATGTGCAAATGTTGTTACATTCTTGTATTTTATTCTGCCAATGATCTCTTTTTTTTTTTTTTTTAGCCAATACTGCTGCAATATTGAATGTTTTTGAGCACAGTAGCCAAAACACCTAGGAGGACTGCTTTTTTCTGCTCTGAGTAGTAAATCCAGTAATGACAAGCGCACGCATGCACGCTGACAAGGCATTATACAGCCCAGGGTACCTGGCCTTCTATGTGAAACCATTATGCAGGATTTCTGCCTCCTGCTGAATGCAGGTGGGATGCGGGACCTACTTATTACAGCCCAGATGTGCCTGTAATCCATCACTGTCTCCCCTGCCCCCATCGTGCTCTGGAGGATGTCTGGAGCACGGCCCCCAAGTGTGTGTGTGTCTCTGTATGTGCATGCATGCTTGTATGTTCGTCTGTCTCGCTTGCTCTTTTTTTTTTTTTTTTTTTTTTTTTTAGGTCTGAACAGTAATTGGCATATATATATATGCACATGTATATATACATGTGCATTTGTGTGCCTGTTGTTTCATTATTCCCCAGTGTCTCTCTCTCTGTTCCTCACCTTCTTTTTGTCTCCAAGCCAGTAGTTTATGCAATATTAATTAAAGCCATTAATGGTCTCTCAGATGTATTGTACATATTAATGATAGCCGTTCATATCAGGCATCTTCAGTCCACCTATTTTTGTCAGGCTCTGTGTGAGGAGGTGAATCATTTATGTGTGAGTTGTAGATGTGAGTAAAACACCCCTGCCTCAGCTGTGGTACAGATGGTGTGGTAGTGGTTGTGCACTCATTATTCCTGCTGCTCATTATATACTCATTATATGTGTCACTCTTCTTCCCCTACAACAAAATTAATGATTTGTTGTGGTTCATGTATTTGCCAAAACAAGTGATTTCTCTGCACTGCTATGAATGCTGACCAAACAAATCCATGTATAAAAGCTGTTTCAATTTAGGGCGACCTTGTTAAGCTACAGCCACAGAGATACATTTGGTAGCTTTTGAACCTTTTGCACTGACAGTCCTGCATCAATATTCTCAGGTTTCATTGTACATGAGAGGAACCTACATCCTCCCCTCTCATTGATTCAGCTTCTTAAAGCCATAATCCTATCTTCAAATGCCACTCATTTAGCTCAAGTGTTGCTAAAGCACAACAGGCAATTAAAGAATCAAGTTAAGGCTGCTATTACACGCCGTGGCAGACTTGTCACTAAAGGCCTCTGGAGAGTTGATGGCGAGTACGGCAGTTGCGTGACGGTTGAGTGCTTGTGTGTCTGCCGCCCCCACACAATCCCCTCACTCTGACACACCAACAAAACAGGCTGATTTAAGAGTCCATTTACAGCAATCTTTGCTCCTAGCTGGTGGCCACCTTGCCTAGCATCTCTCATGTCACACAGATAGTTAAAGGACCAGTCTGTTTTGATGGGGCTGGAGGTGCTCTAACAGCTGCTAAAGCACATGAATGCTGAGGAGCATGGCAGACTACTGAGGTCGCTGAGACCAAACTATTTTCTCCGAACACAAAGCAATTAAGCCCTTCGTAGATTCCTCTCTTAACAAAGAGCTTTGCTTTTCTTTGTTGCTTTACATTGTCCTTTACTCTACTAAGCAAGGCTCTACATACTACAGTCCAAATCAATACTCAGATGTACCAATAGATTGCCTGCTGCTGTTGCCCACACTAATGAACAAGTAGTTCAGGTGAGGAGAAGCAGGGATCAATTTCATCATGTTCCCAGTAAACCTCTTAGCTTTCTGATATTCCAGTGTTATCCTGGGGAGGGCATGAGTTCTCCATCTGATTAAGCCTCTGAGTAAAACGGTGTAGCTGTGCACGTCGATACAGAATGATTTTCACGCGGCAATAACACCGCATGTACACATGCTCTTCCTGCTCCAACCCCTCTGACCCTGGCTGTCTCAAGTGTTGCAATAATTGCCCAATCAATATACTCGATGTCAATTGCATCATGCCAAGAAAGCAGGAAGCAAAAACAAGCAACAGACACAATCTGCTGTTTCTGCTCCCCCTGAGGCTAATCTGTCACTGAATCAATACAAACGATGACACCAGATGACAACGGACTGGGTGATATCATCTTTCATCCAGAGCCACCAAAGGAGCCTCGGTCTATGATATGTGGCGGATTCCTCTTACTGTTTCTGTCAACATTCTTCAATGTGTCCGGCTAACGGGAGGAAAGGCAGAGTGCGAGACCTCTGAGGGATCTCTTGTTCATTCTGAAAGTGCTGTGAACAGCAGATCGGGCCTCCGGTGTGAAGGGTTAAGTGAAACAGTGCTGATGTTGAAGAAATCTCCAAAAAGATATTTTGTCACAAAGTAAAAGAGAGATTCTCGATTTAAAACAAGCTGAAATGTGTTGATTGGAGCAAACTGACTGCAGCATCTCTCTTTGTCGGTTTCAGTAAGTTCACTTAGATGAAGGAAACACAAAAAGACAGACATACATACTGTGGCTCTGTTATTTTCTTACTTATGTTCTATTTTCTGTGTATTTTCTGTGTGTATGAAAGAGAATAACGGCTTCAAACAGGTTCAGCAGCTATAAGACATGATCTCAATGTTCTCATAACAAAGCAGCGTGTTTTTTTTCACATTGACTCAATTACAGGGAAAGAGAGTGAGATGGGTGAAGAGGAGAGACAATATTCAACACCTCTGCATGTCCTCCCTGTCTTTTTGCTCAAATTACTGCCTGACAGGTCCTACAACAGACAGTAGGTTAAAAGCGAAGAAAATGTAGTCATAAGATTACCGTAAGATAAAGATTTACTTTAAATTAATGCATAATATCTAATGGTCTATCAACTTGTAATAATATAATGATCTGAAGTCATTGTTTGCTAAATTATAACGGAAAATATATCTACATTGGCATTCATCAAACACACCAGTGTAAAGAAGAGACCCTAGAGTCTGTTCTAAGGAATTCCAAGAATAGCTTCAACTTGATGATGCATTTAATAATACAGTAATATCCATGAAGATTGAATAATTTACATAAGGGCTCATGAAGAAAATCATTCTTAGTGAAACATTCTTAGATAATTGATGTCACTATAGATATTGCCATTGTTTCTTAGCCTGTGAACACTACAAGTACTACTACTACTACTACTACTACTACAACTACTACTAATAATACGTTTATGCGTTTGTTTGAAATTGTGAATCTTCTTGTTCAATTAAAAGATTCACTCTTGGTTGGTCTTTACTTTTAGCTTTAAATGTATTTGGGTGTTCCAGGACTTTTTTTCAACATGGTCCCTAAACTTTAGGGCTTTAGGACAACAAGATAATGATCTTGCACCATAGCCACTGAAAGTTTTCAGTTTTGATTGGCTGGAAGTTGTGTTTGCTGCTGTGAATTAAAGCGCTGGTATTAAACTGTAGGTGAAGGCAGCAACAGTGAGGCCAACCTTGGATCTACGGTTATTCAATTAATCACCAATTGAGAGCAGTTGATCAATGCAAAGCAAATAGCAGGAATTCTGAGGCCATAACCATATATGACAAGATATATATGGACAAGAACCATATATGACATTTTGTTGGCAAGTGGAATAAAACCCTCCAAGTATGCGCGTTCCATGGTTGTAATGGCTGATGTGGGCTCAGTTGTTTGGTTTTGGGAGAAAATACATGGGACATGTAACATGTCGGCCATTATTCCTTATTAAATGGGCAGACAAAGGCCGAACACTCGACTGTTCAAGACTGGGTGAGTCAGTCACATGACGTCAGTCCAACTAAATACGTGGTTCATATGCTGAAATCAGAATGAAGGTGAAAAGCCCTGAGACAAGCTGAAGCGGAGGATGGCTGGCTGGCCTTGACAGAAAATCACCAGGAAAGACACCAAGCGTATGCTGATGTCTACCTCATGTATACGAGTCAGAGATTGCAGCCTGTCAATTAGTTAAGGCATAACCTCTTGGCACATTGTACCCCTGTAGATCAGATAGTGTAGAGGGAATCCTTTGCCCCACCTTAATCTTCACTGTCTTGCAAAGTCAGCACATGTAACAGATAAGAGGGATTGGGGATATCACTAGAAAGGAGGAAATGCAGAGAGGAAAAAGGAGAAGTGGAGAAGAGAGAGAGAGTTTCCCTTTCATCATTCTCAAATTACCATCTCATCCACTGATGGCTCATTTAGCTAAAACCTTACTTGTGTGCATACACTGTAAATGCAACTCCAGTTGCAAATTGTTAAGTTATCTGGATGACAAAGGGAATCACATCATTGACTCTGCTTTGCCTGTAGCTCAGCCTTAGAGAGAAAGAGAGAGAGAGAAGAAGAAGAAGTAAGAGCAGGCTTGATTATTCTTGAAGGAGTTGAATGGATAATGTGCACAGAGAGATGTTCAATTTGTTATACACTGGTTGGTCTACCGACTGGCTGCGTGATGGATTGATTGACTGACTTACTGGTTGGTTGGCTGACTGGTTTGCTTTCAGCATTTGAATGAGTTATAATGTCTCATGTTTGACTGATATTCTCACGGTAAAGCAGAACACCAACATTACAACAGGAAGGTCCTGAATGGCACAACGTCGTGCCTCGTAACTACAGTGTAAAAAAAACACTGAATGACAACATAAAATGTGTGTGTTCATCACGTCAGCTGCATTGTGTAACACATCTTCATATTAATTTGTACAATGTAATGAAAATGTCACAATCTCACTTGATCATTTTCATTTTCAGGGCCAATCTTATGATGTTAATTAATATGCTTCTGCTGTCAAACCATCGTCTTGACCAAAGAAGATCTTATAAGATTCCAAGCAAAAAAAAATTACGATGAAAATAATAATACTGCCAGCATACATGTTTCTGATGCAAGCCTGTCTCCTATATTTCTATATCTCCTATATCTCCTATCTTTATGTACAACTAATTGTGACACCAAAATCCAGGTTTCATGTTGAGACTTCTGTCTGTGGTTAGGTTTACGCAACAAAAGCACTTTCACTGACATTAGAGAAAGATCGTGATTTCGGTTAAATGTCTCAAGTCACTGCCAATTTCTGCATTAATGTGAACAGTGCATTGCAAGAATACCTATTTTGGCAGAAAACAAATGAAATATGTTGTTGGTAAACACAGGTTCAGTATCAACATTTTTCTACCTTGTCAGGTATTTGAATTAATATTTTGTTTCCCTTAAAATATATGTGCTGTTGCAAATTAGTTGCACTATATGAAAGTAATTTCTAGTAGACAGGGCTACTCTGGTGGCTTAGTTTTCCAAGGCGTGCACCATGTAAACAAGACTCTATTAAAATATCTCATAATGTACTTCTTGAAACAAGATAGCAGGTAGAGCACATATACATAACATATGCAGTACATATACAGTACAATGAGGTACAATGAGATCATTCAAATGTGCAAAATCAAGAAGGTGTTTCCAATTAGCTAATTATACTTCCTTGCTTCCTCACAACTCCATCAGCTTGTAATGTGGAAATTGATCGAGGTATGCTGTCATCGAAGGTCTCCCAATCCATTAAATGCATCTGAAAGGAAATGAGGAGAGAGGGGCCTTATAGAGAGGTGTACATCGTTTGTGTACACCCGCTCAGTTTATTGATCGGCCATTGCAGCTGCTAAAAGGAGCAAGCTGCTGCTAAAACAACATCACAACAACACCAGTCTTGGAAAACGTCGGTTATTGTCTGACAAGGACTCAGCTTCTGGGGGCAATGGCCAATGTTTCGGAGCTTCCAGTGCAGCGAGCATGTATCTGGATAACAGATATTTAAGCCAAGGCTTCCTCTTCCGTGCGCTGGTCATTGTTTACAGTCCAATTAGCAACTAGACTTTCAAACTCGACAACAATTCATTTCTTTCTTTTGGAAATATTCAGTGAGCTGGGTTCCCTGATATCTGTAGGTAGTGTGAGTGAGCAGCAGGTCAGTAGTGGAGAAAAATACTCTAGAGTTCCCAGCGTTCTCTGTAATAATCTTGGAAAAGCAATCCTTTATTGCCAATTGCATTGCTTTGTTATTGACAGTCATGGCTTCTTTGTATTATGTATGTATTGCAGTGAACTGTGAGCCCAGTTTTCCTCCATTTTCTTTTAACTGCTCAACAGATTATCTTCCTCTCATTAATACTGCTGTTGTTTAACCATGGGGAGATTCTGTCCGTCAACCTCTTTTTAACCTTTAGTCGAGCAACAGCATTCAAAGCAGATGACATGGTATTGTTGAAATGTTCAAACGTGTCATTTACAGAGCAGCAAATTGACAGCCTTGCCATCAAGGTATCCAACCAGAAATTCCCTTTTAGTCTTTGTCAAGATTAGTTTGGTATCAAAAAACACAGTGATGATCGGAAATATTTAATTGTAATACTGAGACGATGTGGATGTTTAACCTCATTGTTATTACCAAGTCCAGAATGTTACCATGCTGACGAGTGGCTTCATTTACATGTTGGATAAGTTCAAACCTTAAACACAGTCGGTGTCACAGTTTATCACTATGTTTCCTGAATGAATTATTTAAATATATTTTTTTGTCCTATTGCAAAGAAAATTGTTTCCACCTTCCATACAGCCTCAGAACACACAAATACATCAAACTCAACATACTTGAATTCAACAACATACGGCCACTACCAGCACATTTTCAAACGTTACATACACAAACACACTGACATTACAGTCTGGATGTTCTATTCAGTTCTGTTATGGCAGAGGGGACAAAACTCCTGCTGAGTTTTACTTTCTTTCATGCCAGCGACCTGTAATGGTGACCAGATGGGAAGAGTACAAAGTGTGAGTTGAGGGGGTGGCTGGGGTCAAGTGCTATGGTGTGTGCTCTGTGTGCAGTGGCTGTGCTCTTGAGGTCTGTTTTAGTGCACACTAATTTGCCACTAACTGTTATCTTCTCTTCATTCTTCTTCTATTTTATTTTCCAAGTGCACATTGACTTCACTGAGAGAAACAGAATTATTTTTCCCTGCTGCAGCTGCAGTGTACAGGCACAAATCCAATCTGAGTGTTATTCTTAATATTTACTGCATAGCTGTGCATCTTATTTCTTTCCCATGGCTTTATCTTCTTTGAGCAGATGTTAATTGTCTATCAGTCTTTGACACTGGCAGTAGATCTATTGGCTAACAAGTCTTGAAAAAAAAACAAAAAAAAAAACAGAAATGACACCACGTCTTACAGTGTAGCAGCTCTATAGAAATACTGTATCACAACTAGTGAGGACATGAGAAATGATTACAGTGGAGACTAAAAAGCAGTATCAATACTGACTTGGAAAAAGTCTGAACATATCCTTTAATAATTAAAAAAAATATCAATTGACATTTTTATTGTAGTTAGAGTACAACTACATGACCAGACATGTTGTCTAATGAATGGAAAATACCAGAGTTCCCTTTGTTTGTCTGTCTGGTCGTGTTTCCAACAAGTTCTCCACATAAATATGTGCACAAATATAAAATTGGACATCAACTCCAATTACCAACCATAGTTCTGTCGAAAGAAAACCTACTAAATAACCAAGGCAAACATCTCATACAAACATCAAAGCATACAAAAAGTAACAAAAGCAAAATAATGATACAGTAATGCATTAACAAAATCATTTAATAAAATACCAAACAGGTGCAACTTGCTGTCAAGGGGAGTACTAATAAACTTGTTCAGCTTCCTGTCATTAATGCTCTGCGACATCCTCTCTCCTACCTACCTCCTGCCTCCCCACTGAAGTCGACTTGAAAGCACCAGGATATCAGGGGAAAATTTGTGGTGTAATTACTAAGTGATAAAAAAGAAACCACCATCATTACAGGGGCGTTTTTCCACGATGCAGAAAGCACTTTTCGAAGTTGTTTGATCAGTTTTGGCTTACTCACCTGCTGAGACTGAAACTGATCGCAGTAACCCCTCTGCTGCGTTCAAGGCTCTTGTAATTCAGGTGGACAACAAAACACTCCTACACGCACACACATGCAGACTCGTGCAAGCACATACAACAGATGTAAATGGATGTGTGTAAATGTGAACAGTCATTAGATAAATAAATGTCACAACGACACACATAGTGTACACGTGCACGCCACCTGATTATCTCTGGTTTTACATTTGCTTCACTGGTCTCATTCGTGCTTGGACAGATGCTGTTTGATGTACCATCACTTGACGGGAGTTGTGTGGTGTAGTTGTATGTGTGTGTGTGTGTGTGTGTGTGTGTGTGTGTGTGTGTGTGTGTGTGTGTGTGGTACTCTGGGCCCAGGGTTCCCAGTAACAGTGTGGTGCATGGAGGAGCACTGTCTGTTTGATCCCATTGATCTCCTCTTGCTGTTTTAGAGATGTGGAGCCAGCAAGACATCGACACACACACACACACACACACACACACACACACACACACACACGCACACATACAGACACAGAAACACACAGTCGCGTTTCCATCACTTTTGTGGACATTACATAGACTTCCTTTCCTTTCCTTTCCGTTCCTTTCCTTTCCATAACCATAACCACTACTTGCCTCACCTTGCCTAAATTTTATAATTTACATCATGGGGACTTGTGTTTTGTCCACATGAGGAATGTGAATGCCCACAATGTTTATGCGTAAATAACGTGAGTAACACAGACACACACATACAAGCTTTGCCAGGTGTATCACTTTGATGATACACTAAGGCTGTCCTTCTTTCCAGCCACGTCTTCCAGCCACTCCTGTCGAATATCCTGAGGTATTCCCAAGGCAGATGGAATATGTAGTGCCAAGGTTCTCCTCTTGGTAAAACGTGTCAAGAATACCTTCACAGGGAGACTTCCAGAGGGCATCCTGATCAGATTCCTGAAACTAGCTCCCTCCAATGCGACTGAGCTGTGGTTCTCCTGCAGGTCCCTTTCTCTGCCCCTCAGGGTGAGCCTTGAGGGGCACTTAAGAAGGATGAGGATCATTTTTGTGGCTCATGGCCACGGGTGAGCGTTGTAACATAGAGTAGCTGGTAAATTGAGAGTTTTGCTTTCATAACGACAGTCCTGACTGACACACGCATAATCACACAATCTGTACCCTGATGCACTTCAACTAGTCCACTTGCAACAACTCACTCCCAACCCAGCAGGTGCAATCCACCAGTACACAGGCCTCAACAGCAGGGATGTTAGGACATACTTTGAATTTCCAACCATTGGCTTATTATATATATTCTATTTAAACTATGTTCATACGCGATGAATCTCAGGAACCCAGTGAAGAATTAAAGAATTTCAGGGGCATTAATATGCAGCTCATTATTAATAATTAAGGTCAACCAGCTCCTTGCTAGCAGGCTAATCCACAAATCTTCACAGGCCTAGATTCAGTGTGGTAATTGTTAATCTGAGTTACAGTATGTTGCTGGCCAATTATGGGCCCATCCCATCCTCATAACTGGGCCCAGAGGGAGTAGGCTCCAAAACCTAATCGATTTTAACAAGCAAAACTTTAAATCTGTGAAGTATTTACTCATAATTGAGCAGCCCTTAACAAAAGTTGTTGCCTTAATTTAACTGACAGCTGACCAAGTCCAGTTTGTGGTCTTGTCTCATTTTCTCTCTCATATTGGAGATCATAATGTGCACACACCCACACACAAACACAGTGACAACAACCACATTGCACACTGAAATGGCTCTCAGGGAAAGCAAACAGAACTCACTGAAGCTAGGCAGTCTTGTTAGACAAATACACACACGGCTAACAGTTGATACATCCACTCGTTCCACTCTGTCTCTGTCAACACTCCATGAGGCTTAATCAAACTCAAACAGTGTTAAGCCCTTGTCACCCCCTCATCCTTCGACAAGGAAGATGACAGACATTAAAATCCAATTTATTAATTGTCCTGACTGCATAGCAGTAGTGGAGTACAATTATTGTTGATTCCATTGTTTTCGTTGCGGTAGTGTTGATGCCCATTTTCAGTATTAATAAGTGTTTACCAATCAACATTTCATTTTCATATGTTGTGTTTTGTGTCATATCATTTTCACATTTCGAAGAGCAAGAAGGTTTGTCGCCAAAGCTGATAATAATGCAAATATCACATATGAGGTGACAAGAAAAAGAGAGGAAGAGATAGTGAAACAAACAATCGCAATAGCTGCGCGTATGCATCCACGCGTTCATGCATGCACACACACACAACCACACACACTTGTCCACTGTGGCAAATTGCAGCCTCATAAATAAATGGCTGTGCTTTCTATAAAGAAGACACACGTTTGTGGACCAATTGGATAATTCTTTGTGGATGCTGTGGGTCCACTGATGCTTCCTGCAAGGCTGCATGACAAAGGTTTCTACAAAGTTTGGTCATGTTACATTTATCTGTTTAGAAGTTATGCACCTTTTTGTTATAGGTCACTCCCATTGCCAAATCCCCCTTTAGCCAATTGGCACAAGCACAAACACACACCTTGACACACACACTCACACATGCACACACACTTGACCTCCATGCCAAATTTCAACTTCCTAGGGTGAAAATTGTGGCCGCCAGAGGGTGGGTGAATTTCTGTGGTCTGACCAACTGAAAGAGTGAGCTACAGAGCTGCTAGTCGTAGCTAAAACACCCAGGATGAGAAGTGTAATGAAGGAGAGTAAGTGGATATGAGAAGCACCAAGTAAAAGAGGCAGACGATTTGAGAAAGTGGAAGAAGGGAAAGAGGATGGGAGGGTGACAGTAGCTGAAAGATGGCCACCCATGCGCTCCTCTAATATGAGGCACAAATGGATCTGCCTTTTATTCCGGCAATGCACACAGCATCCATAAAGCCCTGTCAAAGCAAAGGGGCTAGCTCATTTATGCTGCAGACACACACACACACACACACACACACACACACACACACACACACACAGGTGGCAAGCTCATTTATGCTGCTGTTTATTACCATTATCACCAGACGAGCGAAAGCGAGCAAGAGCCAGGCTGCATTTCGCCCCTTGACGCCCATCATCATCGTCTGAGTCTCAGGTGTTTATCGAGCTGTCACTTCGCAGGAAGCCCAGCAGGCGTCCCGGCACACCTTCCCTCGTTGTCCCCTCTCTTTCTGTTGCGCTCCTTTGTTCTTTCTGTCACATTTTGCGTTTGTTTCTCTTCTCTGGTGTGTCATTTTTTTCTTCTTTCCCTTTACATCTTCTGATTTTCAGGCTGCCCCCTCTTCTCCTCATACCCCTCTTTTCTTTTCAATTTCTTCATCTTCCCATTTGGTCACCGTGGTGACAACAGCTTTCTCACTTTGCTCAAATTTTTGTTTACAGATCTGCCTATTTTCTGGGCTTACTCGTGTGGTTTCAAAGAAAAACTGTGCTGTTTAACCATCTAATGATCTCAGATCTCAGCTGTGTTTTCCTGTGGTTCAATCACTCCTTGGTGTATTTTTATCACCCAGGTAAAACATCGTGGGTCTAATTTAGATGTTACGCTTATCAAAATTCAGCTACTGGGCCATTTTGGTGGCTATTATTTTGAAAGGCAATTGCTGCGTGTGATAATTACGTTAATGGACAATTAAGAGAGACTAACTTCATCATGGCATAATTGAGGATCGACTGAGCTTTCTGCATTGGCAGCTATTAGAGGAAAAGCTTGTGCTTGAGGCGACACACTGTGGCTTCACTTCATTTGAAAGTCTGCTTCAAAGGGCTTGACTGTTTTAAATTACTGATATATCCACACAGACATATGAGAATGAAAGATTCACAAGCGAGTTTAATATAACTCACACTGCATCCAGTATATAGTAAAGTATATGTAAAAACCAGTAGCACAACAATAATAATAATAATACATTCATGTCCCCCATTTGAACTGGAGCTTCCCTAGTTTCCATCCATCTTTCATTATACATCGAAGTGTATACTGGATTGCTTTAAGGGGAAAATCAGAACCCGTTTACACTTTACTTTAACCTCCTAAGACCCGAACTCTTGCAAAAATGAATGATGCCGTCCATACAATGATTCATTGACCTGGGACCTGCCATTTGAGTCGGCCAAACCAATTTGCATATAAATATTCAATCATAATGTGTGCTCAAATGGAGTTAAGAAGAATGCTTAGAAGTAGCAGGTGTAAATGTGACACAATAACCAGATACAGATCACATGCTAACAGCAGGTGTAGATGTGATGGAGGGAAACAGCTTCTCCTGCAGCACTATGTGGTGAGAAAATCTATTTTGGATTTGCGATGCTAAATATGTTCTGATAGCAAAGTCTGACACTTACACTCATTTCACACATGCTGAACACTGAGCTGATTTGGGCTGATATGATATTTTTTGGTAGTAGATATTTGGTGAATAACATGTAAGACATGGATATTACCAGGCTGATAGAAACAAGCCTTCTTCTCTTGGGCAATGCTGTTGTTTCTCATGCTTTCTTACTGTTTCCTTCAGGTTCATCATGTTCTTCTCATGTACCACCCACTCTGCTGGTCTGCTGGTCTATACTTCTTCCTTTTTCTGAATCCTCTGACCCTCTCTTCTTACCTTCAAATCACCTTTCCTTCTGTTGTACTACTAATCCCCTTTCTCTCAAGCTATCAAATCCCCCATCAACGCCTCCACCTCTCCATCCTCTTTCTTTTTCACCCTCCCAATCTCACATTTTCCTGTTCCTTCATGGTTCTGTGGTGTTCTCCTCCCTGTAATTTCTTCTCTGTGTTTTCAGTTTAAGTTAATACACTTTTGTCCTTCCTTTTCCCCTGTCTCACTCTCTTCCACTTCCTGTCCTTTTCCTTTTTTCCTCAATCATTTTTTCATTCCCATTGTGTCTCAAAAAGGTATGGAGTTCATGTCATCTTCATCTCCTCTTTGGTTTTGCCCTTTCTACATCCTGCAATCCATCCCTCATCCCCTAATCCTCTTCTTTTACGTCTCCTTCTGTCTCCATCTGTTCTCACTCCTTGCTTCCTTTCTTGCTTCCGTCTCTGCGGGTCCCAAGGAACCCACGTGGGGAAGAAGTACTTGCTGCCAGTGTTTCTCTTTTGCTTATCCCTTCACTTTTCCCTTCACGCTGTCTCCCAGTCCCAGAGGTTTCAGACTCTCGTCTCTCTCTTTCCTTCTCTGTCCCCTGTCTCTGTCCCTCCCCTAACCATTCCTATCCCCCTCCTCTTCCTCTCTACTCTCCTTCCCTCTTCGTTCCCGCGCTCCCATGGGTGCAGGTGGTAGAGGATGACGCTTCGCTTTGATTGCATGGCTGCAGGCGTTCCCGGGGCAGAGTAGCTGTGGAGCTTCAGTCTGCTGGATGTAGTGGTAAATAATCCCGACTGGGGAGAGAGGAACAGAGACGCACTCTGGAGAGGAAGAAGGAAGGAAGGGAGTGGATGTGTGTGCATGGGCGGGAATTTTATGTGCGTGTGTGTGTGTGTGCATGTGTGTGTGTGTGTGAACAGAGCCAGGAATAGAAATGTAATCACCAATCTACTTTTTGGATGTGTGATAGAGCATTTGTGGCTGCATTTTAAGAGAAGAAAGGGGGAAATCACACAACTCACAGATATGTCATTTAATTAACTACATTATTTAAGTGACAGTCTGGACTTTCATTTGCTTTGATGGGAATGACAATTGTTGCCTAAAGCATTCCTATGAGTATTATTATGTATGACAGATTAAACCTTTTGTACATACACAGCACACACAATATATAAGCTGCAGAACATGGGCTCAGAAATGGTAATGAATGTTCCTTCAAACTGTGACATTGTCGTGCTGATTTACATTCATGCCGCTGCTGTTTGGGACCTGCAAACAAATGTTTTATTCATCACTAACTTGCAAGCAAAGTCATCTTCGCGCTAATCAAATGGCAGAGAAGAAAAGACTTTAAGGTGATAAAATTTCTACTAGTTTAATAGAAAATTCACTGGATGGCCTACCTGCAGCCTTTTCAAAGGATTTTGAGCTTTTTTAGAAGAACAAATTAGCATCAACACAATTCTCAGTCATTTCTTTTGCTACAGCACATCAGGACTGGCCATCGGGAGCACTGGGAGAATTCCCGGTGGCCTGGCAAGTTGCTTTTAACCTGATGTTCATCACACATGGTGAACAGGCACATACACACCAACACAACATACAGTCGGTGCATGGAGTGCCTGTGGCCGAGCAGTGCGGTGAAAAAACAAGGACAGCACAGGAGAAAGACAGAACGAGAGAAAACTGATTGCACTGATTGTTGATTCTATGTTTTATACAATCTCACCATGCTGCGATGGACAGCAGGAGATGTGAATGAATGGAAATAATCTGGACAATATAGAGCTGGATACTCTTTTCAGCTCTATCTTCACTATATTTCACTCTTACTCTTTGTCAGGTGGAAGTAGCTGTAGTTCCTTGGAGCTACCAGAGTATCATGATGATAAATCTAAGTCCAGTAAGAGCTCAGAGGGAATGCCAGGTGCAAAACAAACACTGTGCAAGTGCACAAAATGGTATCTATGGATATATATTCCTCTTGCTTTAATTATAGAGGTTATAGACTTAACTCTTGAAACTGAAGACGCTTGGCTGTTGAAACTATTTTGGATGTTTTAAGTAAAGGTAAAAGATATGATGCCATAAACAATAAACTGATTTATAAAAAAAAACAAAAAAAAATTTGTTCACTGTGTGAACAAATGTTTGTCACCACATGATTGATACAAGACTGTACACACACACACACACACACACACACACACACACACACACACGTTAGGTTTTCAACACCTTCACTACCTTCACCTTCTACCTTTAAGTCTTCACCCTAAAATTGAATTATCTACATTACGGGGACCTTTAATTTGGCTCCACAAGTATGGTTCAGTCCCCACAATATGACTGTAAGGAGATTTATGTCCCCACCACGTGAGTAATACATGGACACACACACACTTTCCCTCTTCTCAAAATGAAATCAAAGCACGCACACACGCACGCACGCATGCACGCACAGACACACACAGATTACACACAGGAACCAAAGATTAAAAATAAATAATACAGGCAGTATAAAACCTATTAATATTTCAAGTGTTGCCTTTTTGTGAAGCTTTTCCATTCTTAAATACTTAATATTGTGATCTCCTTAATTTGGCAACAAGCTCTCTCTGAGAGTACTATTTTTTTTATTATGCATCATTTTAAACCGCAGAAATGTTAATTGTAATACAAAAGTCGTAATGTGAGTACAATTAGGGAAGAAATGTGCAATTACATCTCAAACATTAAAAAGATGTTGCGAAAAATGATCCTGGCATCTCAAAAATGGGAACATCTTGGTTGTGCTTTGGAAAAACTATTTACTAAAAGAGACTCGATTATATTCCTGTCCAGTTATAACTTCAATGACTGAACCAAAGCTCTTTTAAAGTCCACAGTCTTCCACAGGTTATTGACATAAATACACAGTCAGTGTAACAGAGGGATGACGAGGTTTGATATATTAAAATATATGCACATGTGAAAAGTCCTGGCCAGGAATAGGCAATTTTTGTAGATTCAAAAGTAGGAAGCACTTGATGATGATGTGAAACATGATAGAATTCGTAATAACAGCCACCCTGATCATTATGTTTTATTTATGCACTGCGCTACATACTGATCGTGTTGTAATAATCATAATGGCTGAAATATCAGAGTACAGGAAACTCAATCCTACGTGCCAGGAGAAACAGACAGCTCACTTCACAGCTCTGTTGCTCAATCAGTACAAGGGATCAGCCAAGGGTTTTCAAGAGGATTTTCAAGAGCAAAACAAACTGCCAGCTCAATCTTCTGCCGAATTTGCTGAAGCTGTTTGGGTGAAAAGGGAGTTCACTGGTCCCTCTCAATCTTAAAAAAACAAAAAAACCCGTCCTGTTTGGCATTTTTGAAAAAAGTCAACTGAGGAAAGTAAGCACAATGAAATTTCAGGATAAATGTCATACTCTGAGAGAATTAGACATAACACTGCACAAAGGCGCTGCCTTTTATTAAATGACGTTGGATTCTTTGTCTGCTGAGTGACAACTGACAGCAGAGTCACTAAAACATGAAAATATAGCTTCGAGCGACACCTTGATCTTTTGAACCTTGGTCTGTGATGTTTTCTCACAAAGTATCGTCACAACATGGGAGAGAATTGTCTGTTTAAGCACCTTGGCTCACTCGTCTTTGAGGGTTTCAAGGAGGAATGCTAATCATGGTATATGTTTTTGAAGGTCAGTCTTATTAGGGCAACCGAAAGCCACCTTAAAGAGCATTTTTCACATAATAATGTGAAAAGGTGCTTATCATGGAAAAGGGTCTATAGAAGAAGTTTCAAGTTAACTTATACACTTGCAGATATTATCCTGGCAACACCACTCAGTGTGCCCACAACTTATCCACTGTAAAGTCAAGTTGGACAAAAATGCATCTAAATGCCAAGATAAGCTACAGTAGGCTAACTGTCGCTTAGCCTGTGCAGAAGCAAACAACCCTTCGGCTCTCTTGAGGCTTCCATCAGGTGACTCATGCACTCTGTAGTTGTTCTGTCTGCATTAGGTGACTCATCCGTTTTCCCTCTGTTTTGCCCAGGGTGGGAATTTGACTGAACTTTTCTTCCAATGGAAAATAATAATAGACTGTCTGTCTGTTCCCTGAAAGCACTGAACACTTGATTCAAAACAAATCCTGAAATCAACTATTGGTTACTCTGAGCAGAGTGAAGGGCAAATACCAAGTAAAGACTTTCATGGTATAAACACAAATTGTTCTGTTTCCACTGAGACGCAAACTTCTTGCAAGAATTTTGTGTCTCCAACTACAGTGATAATTACTCTCTTTACAGACTAATCTTTAAATTATTTTCTCAATCACTCATTTTAGAAAAAGTCAGACAATAATGAAAATTTCCTCTTGATAAATATTAGCAGGATATTCAGTTTACTATTATAACAAAGAAAAGCATCAAAGAATCACCTTGATGAGGCTGAAACAAAAGAATGTTTGACATTAATCAATTATCAGATGCTGCTGATTAATTTTCTGCTGATCAACTAATCTAGCAATTAATCGACTGACTGCTGCAGCTCGAGTAAGGACAGTTTAGATTTGCCATCCTATTTTTTCTTACTCTTAATTGATTCCAACGAAGCAATGTCTATTTGTGATCTCTGATTGCAGGCTAACAGCTCAACCAATGACGTTCATTTCAGATAACATTCCATTTTTCATATGAAGGATTTTAGGAGGCCTGATGTAAAAGTATCTTTTACGTCAAAAGAACAAAAGCAAAAAAGTAGAGAAAAGCCCCCAAAACATAAAAACAATTACAAGCAACAGTATATTTTTCATCCCTTTATCCTTCTTCTCTGTACAAAAGAGCAACCAAAGACCAAGGGAATTATTATTTTAAGATACCAAATAAATGGAAAATCTGGTAAAAACTTTATCAGTCTCATGTCCCTATTCACTCCAGGTGAAAGACAAATGTTCATCAAAGTGTGTTTGAGTTTAAGACCATGACGCCTCAACTCTCTGGCTGTGGCAATGATTGGCACTACGCAGCGTCCTCATTTCCCCTGCACCACCACCACCACCACTGTATCTCCACAGACTCAGATTCAAAGAAACCCAGAAGTCGCAAATGGAAAGAAGTGGCATCAGATGAGCCGCAGCTGCCATCTCATCAACTCGCACACACATCAACTCCGCTTCGTCACAGGCAGAAAAGGTCACTGGAAACAACACCAGAGGCTTATCTGGGTAACACCTCCATTCCCATGTTTCGTCACCTCTCTGCTATCTTTTGATTTTGACTGAGAAAGACCTCCATGGCTATTTTATGAGTGCTTGGAGCCATCTGTCTACAACCCAGTCACCCCTGGACTCTCCCCAGGCCGGTGTTTCGGTCTCGGGACATCACCTTCTCCCCTCTCTTCGCTCAGTTTTTCAACTTTGCCTCTTGCTCGTTGTTTACTGTTTCTCAGTATTCTCCGAGGTTGTTTTCTCTGGCATTATGGGATTTTTTGTGGATCTGCTCATTGGTATGTATGAACAGTGTCAGGAACACTTATAATGAAGTCTAGCGTAACATTATAATAAATGGCACTCATGAAACTTTTAATGTAATTTTTTTTCCAGCTGTAGTTTATTGGACTGGAAAGAGATTTCTGTACACTGCCAAGCCTGCTCCTAATAGAAAAAAAAAAACAAAAAAAACCCAATGGAAATAAAATTATTATATGTGAAACTTGTTGTACCTGTCATAATTACCATCCGGATGCTACCCATTAGATGTAGAAATAATTACTGAATGGGCTGAAGTTTACATCGCCTGTTGCATTTGCCTTTAATGTGAGAGCGCACAACCATTTTTTCTGTCTTTACTTTTCTCAGTGCACAACAACGCTAGCATCACTCAAAGCGCTTCTGTCAGTTTGATTGACAGCTGCTTCACCCGCCTCCCCGATGACACACACACACACACACACACACACACACACACACACACACACACACACATATATATATCATTGTTCATTAAATCATGTGGTTCATAGTGTTGTAACACAGTAATGTCATTCAGTCTCAGTGGGAAACATCTACTCCTTGCTGACACTGTGTATACGAAGCTTCATAAATAAATCTCAAGTCCAATTTGACGCAGAGTGCTTGAATTCATTCTCATGGCATATGCATATTTCATTAGTGCATATTTTGGGTTCTGCATGTACAGTATGCTTCTTCCAACTCATGGTGTGACCAGATAAAATTGCGCATGTGCATAAGTCTACATATAGACCATATCCTTTGATCTCAAAACCAGCTCACCGCTGTGAATTTTTTACATCCACATCCGTCTTAGTGAATCAACACTCCTTTGTTGCTCTCTTGGTCTGTATTCGTGCTGTTCTGTATTCTGTGTGTGTTCTCGGTCCACGACTGCTGTCATAAGCCATTTTCCCCATAGGAACTATTAATGTGTGAATGTTATTGTCCTGGCTTCTGTTCAGCTCATCCACTCACAGCTGCCAGTGCCACCTGATGATCAAGAAATCTGCAAACAGTGGTTTTACAGGCAACTGTAAAAGTAGTACATTTATCATGACTAAGTTCGTGCCAATCTAGCATAGATGTGCTGTGTAAACTCACGGCTGTGTAATTTAGTGTGGGATACAGGCATGTCCATTATTTCTTGAATGTAGTGGAGCCAAATGTGACTTCAATATATCGTATTACTCCATAACTCATACCTGAGAGGAGTTGTAATGCAGTATATCAGACAACATGCAGTAAAATGGTTTCTAAGGGACCACAGATTGTTCAAACTACCCATTCATGCTGTAAAATTTCCTCTGTAAGACTAAAATGACAGGCATTGTTCTTTTCTCTGGCTTTGCCCTATACTTTTTAAATGACATTCTTCTCTGCAGAAAAACAGAGAAGTGCCTAATTTGTCATTTATGAGGAGTTGTAATTGAATACATGTTCCTCCCAGTGCTCTTTAAAATGAATTAGTGGTCAGTGGCTGCATTTGTCATTTTCCAACCACAAACTCTCACTAAACAAAATTAACAGCGTCTTCATTTTCAGTGTTTGACAGGCTCCACTTCACAGGATGAGATGAGGGCATTTCAGCTTAGTGGTGCAATTACACTAAAGAGCTATGTTATATTGTATGACAGTATCATCCATGTTAATCAGCAATTAACCTTCTGCACTGTTGGCTTCATCTGCAGGAATTCAGTCTGGAAAATGCTCTTTTTTTGGTCTGGTATCATTTAATTTATGGTTCTTTTGCAAGATTGTAGATCATTTTTGACATATTTTGGGTCATCTAATTTAGAAAATGGGGTTCCTTAGCAGTCATATATGTATATACACACAAAAATCAGATGATACATTAAATTTACCAGGCCTCCATGCTAGTAAAAATCATTTGATTAAATTCAGAACACTAAAACATTAGTGCAAAACCTTTTTTTTTTTTTTGATGTGATGAGCAAAGAAACTGTGAGGATTTTGTCTGTGTGGACCTACCATGGGTTATAAATGCATTGCTTGATCCATGAAAAATAATACTAAAAGCACAGATACCCTTTCAGATGAGTTCACTCTTTACATTTTAATATCAAAATGTCATTTCAGTTCTTTGAAAGCACAGCTTACGTTTGTTTTATGCAGGTTGCATTCGATGAGCAGCATCTGGATAAAATGATTTAATAAAAGGAACTTTTCAGGACTTTTGTGCCAGTGTCTGAGCTCTCTGGGTTTCAGTGTATTATCAAACCCCATCATGTGGCCAGCCACATTCATCCGGCACACAATTACAGAAAAATGATGAAAAGTATGTCAAAACCAGACATGACTGAGGTCAAGTGATATTAGGCTTACATGATGTAATGAGACATTCAAAATGTTCCCTCTCTATGCAGCATTTAGGTCCTAGTATAGAGTGAGTCAGTGGTAAAAGCTTTTAACAAATAAACATGTGTACAATGCGATTACTAGTTTTCAACACAATGCTTTCCCAGAGAATGCTTTCCTAGGGTCTCATACTTTGTCACACCCCTTGGCATCTCATACAGACAAGGTAAAAGGTACCCTTCAGCGTCTGAATGAAGCACCATGGGCTTTTAGCTAATCCATGGAAATATTAGATGCTCAGAGAAAAAACAAAAACAAACAAAACAAAACAAGTCTGCAAATGGAGGAAGGCTGGGTCGATGAATTGGTCAGACACGACTTTCATACAGGAGACTGGGGTCCGTGTCCCATAAGAAACTAAATCTAAATGATCTTTTGCTATACCTAACCAAGTAGTTTTGGTGCCTTAACCTATCAGAACTGCAACCACTTTACAACATTAACCATGCTGGGATGAGTATGTGGTATCTAATGTTGCTGTGGATGAGTTTACATTGGATTAGTTGAAAGCCTGGTGTGTCTCATGCAGACGCTCAGGGGTACCTTCTGCATCTCTATGAGATGTCGAAGGGCCTGACAATGCACCGGTATTTGATGCTCTGGAAATGGGAATGGTTTGTGCTGGCTGGTCTGGCCCTCTTCATTGTAAAAATATTCTGTCAAAGAGTCTGTCCTGAAACAAGCCACAGAGGAGAAAGAAACGTGATGATGTTCGATTTCTACTTTCTATAACAACCAGCTCCACATCATAATAGCTGCTCAGAGTCTGACCAGGACACAGACCCGAACATAAAATTACATAAAAACCAGGCCCTGAAGGTAGTGTGAATCCAAAATGGAGTTTTTATGGTGTAATGTGGCTTTATAGTTGTGAGATACCATTAATCTTCATTGCCAACAACCATTTGAAGGCACTTTAGTTTTAGAATTTTACATGCCAGTGGCCTGGTTGGCTCGGGTGAGCAGGGTGTGTGCAACTCATGAGAGATCTGATCGTTTTGAGCAACTTTAATTTACTAATTCAGCGTAGTGACCTGCTCTGGTGAATTGTGAATGAGAGAAATGAAAGAAATTGTCTTTTCACACCACTGTTACTGCGAGCATGTTGTCAAATCAGTGTGTAAGAACTGGCACAATCTTCATTTGTGAGTTTCAACAAGCTTGGAAATTTACACTGTTAATCGTTTACCAAATTCAAGAGAACCAATTCTGAAAAAGTCAGTCAAAGTTTTCATTTACATCTTTGTACATTCACAGTGAGACCTTTTGTTGTAAATCCTACTACGGCAGAGAGAGAGAAGGATTTATGAGGCAGCGGCGAGCTGTAGAGTTGCTTTATTAGCTGGCAGCCATCGTTTGTGGGCAGGTGCTCAGCCATGCTTTTACTGCCATTGCTCTCCTCCTCCTCCTCCAACTCCTCCACCATCTCTCATCACTCTGGCAAACCCTTGAGTCCTCATCAAGGACAATGGCAAGTCCCTCTCATTTCTGTATACACATGCACATACACATGGAGATGCTCTCCGTTATCTGTCAGCTCTCATCAAAGCTGTGCTTCTAAAAGAATCATCAATTAGTAACAGGTTTTGACTCACTAGGAGTATACATGGGTATATACCTTTCAAGACCTGGTGGTACATAAAACACCCAGTGCCTTTGTCTGTGCTTTGCCGTGAGGCCATGTGTACTGTACAATTGCGATATAATTTCTGTTTCTAGTCATATTCAAGAAAAACTAGTGGTGTTTCAATTTGCCGAATAGAACATTGGTGATTATGCAAAACTCATACTTTCAGCAACAAAGTTATTCAATTGACTCTTCAATTTCTGGATGCAACAAATGAAATACGGATAAAGTCTGGTTAAAGTCCTGTATTCAGTGAAACTTAACAATTTGTGCAGAGACTGGAAACAGTGGGAAACAAGTTGCCTGGCTCTGTCCAAAGGTAACAAAATCTCCCCATCAACACTCTAAAGCTCTCATAAAAACATTCTATCTTGTTTGTTTGAGCCATACAAAGAACAAAGTGTAATAATAAAAATGGCCAGGTACTGTTTAACCAAGGATTATGTGCTGGACTATTTCTTGGCCAGGACTATTAACTGCCTGGAGTCTCCCTCTGTTGCTAAGCAATCTTTTTATCTATCTCTTTGCAAATAAAAGACAGGGGCAACAGAAGACAGTTGTGGAATGTTTCAGAAACACCTGTTTGGAACATGTAACAGGTGATAGTGTCATCATGGTATGAACAGGGCATCCTTGAAAACTCAGTTGTTCACAAGCAATGACAAGGAGAGGTTGACCACTTTGTGAAACACATACTACTACATGAACTCAGGAACAGTTCCTGAGACTACTGTCAGTCCATACAGTTCCTTTGCAAATGACTGCATTCTGCTTTTATTTACATTTTACACAGCGTGTAATCAGGGTTGCAGTACTGGATGTACCATGACGACAGAAGCGACCGCTATGGTTGTCTAGAAAGACAAATCTTTTTCTACCCTGTAGTCTGGGCTAGTTGAGGTTAAAAGGATGCTGATTCACAATGCATGATGCAATAACACTCATACTCATAACTGCACGTTTAATGACTCAGCATTAGTATTCAGTAATTCGAATGCTGCATTTTATTTAATGATGAAAGAAATGTGTACATAAAGTTGTCTTTCAGCAATGTTCACTTAATTAAGGGGGCTCTTTTAAAGCAAATTAACACAAGATGAAGTGTAAATAGTAAATCATAGAGCTAAAACTTTATAACCGAGGTAGGAGTAAGGACACTCATCACCCTATTAGTTTATTGCCATATCTGTAGGGTAATTTAAACCAATTGCTTCAGGTCCAGCGTTGTCAGCCTCTGTGAGGAGGTTGTTCTTGCCAAATGAGGTGGTAGGTGTTTCTGTACACTCTCAATTGTCTGTGGACAAGCAGCAATATAAGAGTTATGACTCAGCTCGGTGGGTCAGAGTCTCAGTCGAAGTTAGTTGAAATGTTTATGGTCCCTAAGAGAGTTTGTCTTGCACACCTAATGAGTGGACAGAATAATGAACGAAGCTCAATAGTAAGTAGGAAGAAAAGAAAAAAAATCTCAATATTGTTAATGATATTTTAAAGACATAAGACATTTTTACTTCCCGTTTACTTGAACTGATTGATGGATGGTATCATATATCACTATTAAGGAGTGGGAGAGAGAGAGAAGACAAGGGAGATAGATTTTTTTGTTTAATATATTTCAGTGAACAGCATTAATGAAATGTCTCACAAACACAACACTAGCACTAATAACATTTACAGTGTTTACAGTGTTGGCAGGCCCTACGGGTGCAGTCGATGCTTAAATACGTTTTACTCAGAACTTCTCCAACCAGTGATGTACCATTGTTTCTTGTGGGCTGTGATGCAAATTTTAGCCACATCTCATCCCTGAGCCCACCACACACCAGCAAAACTCCATCAGTAAGATCTAATCCTGGGCTTTGATATGCTTTGGCCAGCTCAAATTCAGGCCATGTGGAGGACCATTGCACAATTAATCCCAACAAGGCCAGAACAAGTCAAATAAAATGTAAATCATATCGATGATTGAAAGTGAAAAACATTAAATGTGAAGTGCAAGTGAGAAAAATTCAACTTTCACTTTGTTAAATACATTCAGGCGTAGACAAAACGCGTACTCAATCGTGCATGCAGGACAAAAATCAGACAAGCTTGACATCAGCTCAGTGGGGATGTAAGAGCAAAGTTTCTGTCAACTGAATTTTGTGGGCTGCTCTTTGATGGATCATCATGAGGATATCATAAAACCACCTTGCAACTTGACTCCAGTGTGAGAGAATGGATGCACTTAAAGCAGCAAAGTGCTTGGCAGCATTCTCTGTGTATGGTTTGGTCCAAAGACTAAATACAAGCAATCAAGATTGTTACTCCAACATCAACAAGGTGGTGAAATGGTCTTTTACACTGCCTTTGAGCAGTGCAGCATGTGAGAGAGGGTTCTCAATACAGATCTGAAGTACAGATCTTGTCTAGTCTAGCACATTCACCCATCAAAGATGACACCACAGAGGCATTTGATCAAAGCCAGCTATTGACCTGTGGATGGAGAGAGTTAATCTGAGACTCAGCCAGGGACTGGGAGGTGCATCTTCATCATCTACCATGCAGCTGAAGCTGAGTCCAAAAGGTTTGTAGATGGTCACATGATGACACTGGGATATGGCTGAAAAGATTTGGGAATAGCTAAGTATGTGAGCCACAGGCTTCATCATAGAAAAGTGTTCCTCAGGTCAAGAACGAACCTCCACGCACTTAAAAATAAAAGTGAAAACAACTGTATTAATAAGGAGTGCATAGAACAACATGCATGTTGAGGCTGTGGGTCACGGCTGGAGTAGCTCATCATTAGTGGGTCCTCAAGCTCACCCTGTGCAGAGTAGTGTAATGTCTTCTTCCATTCAAAATCGCATTATGTAAAAGCAGAGCACTCAGAAAACTTACTGGCATGGAAAAAATATGCCTCATTCAGAATTGCCACAACATCTGCAGGACGGAGGTATCCTCTTTTTCCTTTTTGGTCAACAAAATAGCTTTGACCAAAGAATTCAGCAACAGAGAAAAGGCCTTTTGATGGAGAGAATACACAACTGCAGCAGCTACAAAAACATCTCTCACAGCCTGGGACACAAGGCAGTGAGCAATCATGATGGCTCAAAGATGATTTCTCTAAACAGTAAGTCCTCTGCTGCAGGTACGTCAGGAGGAAATATTTTTAAAATGAAGTCTGAGAATGATCCATAGTTTGTGTGAACACAAACATTTTTGCATTACCCACTTGATTTTAGGTTTTGAGATGTTTTCTTTGAGATGAGACTTCAGTTTACTGGAAAGATATGTGAGAAAGAAGATTCACATCCAGCCAACTTCTCTCATTTGTCTGCAAAATACCTGAAAACTACAATGCTAGGCAAGTATTAGAACCAGTCAAGACATGACAAATCAAGACTACTTGTGTTACCTTTCCCTGTCTCGTCCTTGTAAACCATGCAAGGATGTGTTAGCCAAATGAGCCCCATCGGCTGTCTCTGGGGGGTCAGTTTGCTAAGTAGTAAACCTGTGTTCTGTCAGGTGTCATTAAGGTCCAGCGAGACTCTGAGGGGACCTGTCACGTCTAGGCGTAATGGATGTCTTCTTCACTGATTGCTAGCAGGGATGGAGTCAGCACAAACAGCAAATTAGAAGTGACATCTTGATGGAGGCAAAGCAGGAGGCACAGCTGGTCACACAAGTTAGATGGAGAAAGGGGAAGCACGGAAAGCAGAAGAAAATAAACGGAGAAGAGATAAAAGAAGGAGAGTGATGGATCCAAACACACGGAGACTACATCCGAACCTCTTTCAAAGCATTGCTAAATAGTGCATGCACAGGGCCACTTTAATATTTGCTCTTTCAAGGATATGACATCTTGATCATCGACCCCAGAGGGCTGCCCAGAACAGTCTCTCACTGATTAGCTCTCCTTGAGCAGCTGGGGGTCCAGTATATTTGCTCCAGGTTGCCTTGCAAGTAGTTTGTGGAGAAGAGAAGAGCATTACTTGTTCACTTTTCCTGCACTGATTTTCAAAGCTGATGAATGATCAGCAAACATAATGACAGAGTAGTGTTAGAATCTATGACATCCTTGAAATGACTTGTGTGATGCTCTCGTGAGAACTTACAGACATGAGAAATGTCTTTATTCTATAAAGTTTATCACAGATCATCAGTGATGAAGGGCAGCAACAGTGCAGCAGTGGGCAAAGCATTACTGTAGCGTCACTGCATCAAGAACAACCACCCAAGCAACAATCACAGCAACATCCTCAATCACTTCAGGCTATGTAATAACACAGAGCTAATAACATCAAGGGAATCACTCTGTGTCACTCAGCAGCCTCGGGGGCGAGATGAGCACAGGAGCTGACATTATGAAATGGATTAGATTTGAGACCAATTAAAAATGAATTGCTCGAAATGAGCGCTGACCCTCGTCGAATTGGATGCCAGTGATCTCATTAGGCTGGTCTCTCACTCAGTGCGAGCCAGCAGCTGGAGAACAGGCCTGCCTGACACACTGTCAGGGAGGAAGAAAACCCAAATGGCTGCTGCCTGCAGTGGGCTGAGAATTATGTCTCCTCGAGATACGTGGCACATGTGCAACACTGTATGTGTATGTGTTGGACAGTTTTTTGTGGATGTGTGAATAGACCTTGCGTAAATGTGAATGACCACGTGTGCTTACACTGTTGCATGAATGTTTAGAATGATATCTACTGTGTATTCAGTAGCCTTTGTGTATAATATGGTGCCCCACGTGTGCTCATGCCTTGGTGTGAATTTGGATATTTGTGTATGTGGACATAGATGTACATTGGTAAAAGTGAATATTTGTATGTGACACATGTATACATCTATGCTATATATATGTATGCATGTATGAGTTTGTATGTATATAAGTGTGTAATGCAAAACCACTATCCATCTATCTATCTGTCTATCTTTCTCTCTATCTACCTATATTTGTGTGTGCGTGTGTGTGTATATACATATATACATGTGTATTGTCTGAATAAAAGCTGCACGACTGTCGACAATTAGTGGAAACTGGAGATTTCAACAGGAAATACAAGTAAGCATTGCGTCTGGCAGTAAAAGACAAAGTAGGTGGAAAAGGGGACTGACATTCCTTTCTTAAAATTATGTTTTGCCAGATGCTTCAAGAACAGTGACATACATCCCATAATAACATATTTCTATTAGCTTAAAACACAAAAATTTGTAAAAATGAAAGCATGGCCATTTACTGTATTAGAACAGTTTCCCAGCAATTCTCACTTAATTCTCTGCCCCTCTGTGTCCTCATCTCCCTCCCCACCCAGCCAAACCCTTCCCCATATCCTCATTCCAAGTCTTGAGCAATTAGCTGCTTGCCATCTCGGCAGACTGTGTTTTGATTGGTCATTAAGCATCTGAGGCCTTCATTAGTGACAGTGCCTTTATCACAGGGATGAAATTAGCAGATGTACTGTACAGAGAGGCCAGGAGAAACAAAAAAGAGGCTCAGAGGATGAGGACGGGTGGGACTGACTTGCTGTAGACTGTCGATGGTAATAGATCTGTGAAGAAGACGTCAGCTGAGTGATGGATGAATCATACAGGGTGTCTGGCATTCAGCACACCTCTGCTTATGCCCTGGTGACACTGGTGTGATCTCAGGGTCTGGGGGAGACTCTCTACTTAATAGGTATCCTCACTTAGAGACAACCTTCACCTGAGAGTTTGATTAGTCTCTGAATTGAGTGGCAGTATGTCTCTGAAAGAAAGATCCACCTAAAATCAAACTCAAATATTGACGAGCTGTTAAATGAAAACTTAGATTTGGAGAAAACATTCAACACCTTGAAAATAAAACTGAGACTTGGCGCTTCGTTCCTTTCATAAAATTGTTACAGTGAAACTGTCCTCTTGCTGTAGTGACGGTTTGTCTGGACTAGCCACTTGCAGTCAATACACATAACAACATGCTAATTTTATTTCTGGATAGATTCCTCCCTTTGCCCTATAAATACCATCTGTGGTTCTCTGTGGATTTTTCATATGGGACCAGGGACTGATGGACATGTCCACGTCCCCTGAGATCGCTCTTAATGCACTTCCAAGGTCGTGTACTCTCTCTCTTGCACAGAGTGGCAACAAGCCCTGACAGCATCACTGGTCCAACGGAACCTGGATAAGATGGTTCCTGCTCCGGGAAGCGTGGGGCCATTAAAAATGGATAGATCAATACATAAGAATACACGCACCTCCGGCTGTCTATGCTAATTCAGGGAGCAAGGGGAGCAGCAAAGGATAACAAAGGGGAGAGAAGACGAGCGGACAGGGCAGTAGTTGAGTTTACAAGGGGAGAAGGACAGTAAAGGAGGGGAAAGGAAGAGGGAAATTATGAGGAAAAGAGGATGAGTGGGAAGCCTGTTGGGAGATGGGGGAATATGTAGGCCTGAACACTATTCCCACGGTCACAAGTTTATATACATTATTCAGCTATAAAAGACTACACGATCAAATGTTAGACTAGCTTCAGGAATAGTTTGATCATGTTGAGAATATTATGCGGCAGTCAGCCAAACATCTAGCTTTGGGGAGATAGCATGGATGTAGTTAGCATGACATTAAGCAATACAGGCGAATGAACACACGTAGTTTGTGTTTTGAATGGTTTCATTTACTTGTATTGAACATATGACACTCCGTTTAAAACATTCAGTCTGAGGAAAAGAAAAAGTGCTGACAGAGGTCAGGCTCATCTAAAAGTCTGTGAAAAGATAGCTCAGAAAGTGGTCATTTCCTGCAGGCACTGTGGATGCAGCACAAGCTGGCCAAGTTTAACAGTAAACCAGCAGACGAGTGAATGATTAAGTGAAGGGTGTTTTTCTGCCTTTTCATCTTTACTAGTAAACATGAGCGAGCTATAGACTGGAGAAAAATTATTTACTGTGCTAGCTGCTGCCAAAGTTTAAAAGTGGAATGTTTTCTTGGTCACTCAATGCATGAATGGACGATGCTAATCAATCAACACACCTTAAATATCAATATGACAACTTTAACCATCCATCTGTTTTTATTGCCTCTATTGAATGACATATGCTTTAGTGATGATCTGATCTTTAAGCCCTTACAAAAAATGTAAATTAATTTCAACGATAACTGGTTTGCTCTTGTAAGCTACAGCTCCCTTCTCCATGCAGCGTAGGAATTGGGAAAGTTGTGCCACAAATCCCTCCTCTGCGGTTTACAGGTAAACAGAATTGACACATTACATTGATTTTAACCTGGGAAATATATGATATGAGGTAAAGGTTACAAATAATAAAATAAAATGCTGCTATCAAAAATGACCACATATCCAACATCCTCACTTTCTGTTAGTCTAAGTGTCTTTCTATAAATGTACTATGTATTTTGAGGAGCTGAGATTACAAACAGGAAATGAAAGGAAAATTAAGAATATTACAGTTATACAACTCAGTCTCATTTGCAGTTTACAGCAATACTAAGTTACTCCTCTGTAGGTGTTAACTTGCAGTACTTACTTGACAAATTGCGTATAAATAAAGAATTCATTTGAACTTTCCTAATCAACCCTCTTAAATACACTTTAAGTCTGTCTCATTAAAATGTCCATACTTATTACATAAATGAATGATTTCACTGGCATAAAATGCATGCATAACTGATACTTAGCTGTTTATGCATCTCTTGTATCATAATTTTAGATTGTAAATATGACTGTTTTTAAAGTGGTTTAATACCGCAGCTATTAAACATGTGAGTGATTCATTCCAACGACAAACATAACTTCCATAAACATTATTATCTAAACTCCATCATACCGGCTTACATTATATTTTTTTTGCTTCAGACTGACCCCGACTGATTTCTCAATGCTGTTGTGGAGTGAGCGACTAGATGCCGTGTTTGACTTTCACAGATATTGTACCCTAATGAGAGATGTTCATGGTCTGGGTTACAAACAGTAAAATCCATCACAAAAAGGACCAGGAGTGGGTGCAATATTTGTGGTAGTGATTATTTTACTTTGTGTTTTTTAAAGAGTGATAAATAGCAAAAACAAAAGACAAAAATTGTATTCTGTGTTTGTGTGTTTGTGTGCCCATGTATTACTCATGTTGTGGGGCATAAATCAGTTCACACAGTCACATTGTGGGGGCTCGACTTACTTGTGGGGACAAAATACAAGTCGGCATTATGAAAATCATTAAATTTTATGGTGAAGACTTTGGTTAAAGTCAGGGTTAGATTAAGGTTTAAGTTAAGGTAAGGGTTAGCCAAGTAGTGGTTATGGTTAGGGTAAGTCTCCAGGAAATTAATGTAAGTCTATGCAATGTCCCCAAAAGTCATGAAAACCTAACGTGTGTGTGTGTGTGTGTGTGTGTGTGTGTGTGTGTGTGTGTGTGAGTGAGCGGTTATATGCAGTGTGTGTTTCCTTTCTTATTCCTTGTCATGAAAAAAGGGCAATTAGACAGCTTAAAGCTTTCTTAAACCCTTGTTGCTGTTTTCTCAAACCTGACCATTAAACAGATCAATATCCATTCATTGGTTTGTTCTACTGAGGTGTGACCTATAAATACACACACACACACACACACACACACACACACACTCTCTCTCTCTCTCTCTCTCTCTCTCTCTCTCTCTCTCTCAGAAAAGACACAAATACAGACACTTTCTTATACACCTTCGTTTGTTTTTGTTCCAAAAAAAAAAACCCCAACAACTATGGAATATGATACTGCTTACACACTTTCAAAAACAATGCTTGAATAATCACTTCAGCAAAGACTGCACCAAAGCGCCACTAGCTGCTTGCAGTGCTGGACAAAACAAACTTTATCCCTAAAATTGTGCTCTTCTTAAACTATTTGGACCACAGAGGTTGTTTGCAGAGTGGCGTTTGGAGAAAGGCCGCTGGTCCATCAAAGGCAACGGGCTCATCCTCTTCGGAGCAGGAATTCTACAGAAATCAGATTATGACACATCTTTTTTGAATTGTTGATATTTTAAGCCGTAAGGCAGTGCTAGATGAAAACTCAAGGTCAAGTTCAAAGCCCCAAAGTGGCCAAAATGAGGGGGTTGTTCCTCTGGGGAGTCTATGCTCAGTTAATTCCATGGCAATCTGCCTGTTTAACTTAGATATTTTATGTACGTGAGTGCAGTTTGGCCTGATGATGGTGTCAGAGAAATTATCGCTGGGTCATTCATTCATTCAACATAAGGATTAACTTTCATGAAAATCTTGAATGTCAACAGCAAATTGGAAATATCCTCCTCTTCACAGAGTCATAATATTGATCATCTGCATGCAGAACATGGAGAGACACACTGGTAATATCAGATGGTGCTTCCTATTATTTCCCTTTCCTCATAGAGATGTCGGCTGTATTCATTTTATTCTTATTTTTTGTCAACATGAACCTAAATATTTTGTTCCCAGCTTCAGACATGCCTCTCCTCTGCTGACCTCTGTGTCATCAGGTCAGATAGGGACTAAAGAAAACATATCCATGATTGTTAAATGATAAAGTTGTACTCTAATGTTGTTCAGTTAATTATTTGGATCACCCAGGTCCTTTTATATGTTGAAAAATTCTAAGAAATGTAAGAAATCCTCGGTAGAACTAGCCCATAAATTATCATATGAATTGTAGCAAATAGTGAGACTGTGCAGGCTGGAGTCTCCCAAACTTGTCATAGGAGGTGGGTAATAGTCATTTTACATTTTTATTGCCTCATAAATATTCCTTGCACATTTCATGAATATCTTGCCCTGTATTAATAGTCAGTAAAAGATCAATTAACATATCAGTCAGGAGGCCCAGTGAGATTTGGAGCAGCTGTGGTGTTGAAGTGTTCCATTCAGTCATAATCTTCTCTTAATGATCTTGTCAAAATCTCTATTTGCTTGCCTGGTCTGAACTTTGACCATTTGGGTCAGTTTGCATGTGAATTATTAAATATATTCCCCAGCTATATGAATTCATTGACAAAGGCCAAGTGGTATTAAGCTAAATCACTAACTACTCTTATCAGACACACATTTGGTTGGTTTGTCACACAGACAGACAAAGATGGGCCCCATGAAATAAAATGAAAACATGCATGAAGGAATTGGAGTCAAGTTCTCACCAGTTGCCTTATAGCTGCTGCAAAGCCACAACAATTTCATGAAGGAAAATGTTAAAAGTTAGTTGGTGTAAAATCCAGATTTTTTTCTGTATCTATCAGCTGGAAGACCATTTCACTGTATTTTTTAGGTTAGAATCTAAAGACCATCATGAAAAGTGTAATTTCTTTAATCATACACTATTTATGAGAAAGAAACAGTCTTTCTATACAAAGACTTTGGGCACTGTGTTGTAGAAGTTTTATGTTTATCTACAGGGTTTAACAGTTATAAAAATACTGTCATCACTCAGAACAGTCTTGTATAACACAATATGAATTGTCTCAGAATCAGGACAACAACACAAACATCACTGGAGGTACCAAATAAGTCATCTTTTAAGAAGAAAGCCCACTGAGTTCAGCTAGAAAAACAGTGCAATATAGCAGAGAAATAGTACATCTATAAATCCCAGACTGAGCTAGAGATGGACAGGTAAGTGATAATAAGTCAGCCTAACACTGCTGTAATGATGACATATGAAGTCAACTTATACCACTCAATTTCAAATACACTCTCACAAACGGCTGTGACTTGTGACATGCTGACATATCTGTTGCCCCAGAGCACAGTTGCAGAAGCATTACATTTCATCTGCTCCGCTTTGACTGTTTTCTGTTTGTTTTACAAGTATCAGCCTCCCTGTAGAGCAAGAATGAAGGAATACATTGTCTAATCTAAATCCTCCGAGTAACAGAGTTATTGCTAAACTGCTGTAACCCTCTCACATAATATTGCCTCAGCCTGGAAAATCAATGGTATTGCAATGGATAGTTCCAATTGATTTGCTCTGGTCTACAAGGGTGCATGAAATATTTTTAAAAGACATACAGTGAGAGCAGCAAGTCCAGTTGAAAGAAGAGTCCGTATGTAAACGTGTAGTGTCTTGTTTGAGATTTCTTCTTCATGGCATGTTTAAAAGGAGGACATACTGGAAGTAAAATTACTTCACACTAGGTTTGGATCTCCTGATTTAACACTTTCACAATTCTGGGATGTGATTCGACACATATTGCAATTCTGAGGTAGTGGTCAGTCAAGTATTGTATTTTGATTTATTTGGATATTTATTTGCTTTTTTTTTTACACTAGGCCACAAGAAGAAGTTGAATCATACACTTCGAGATGCAAATAGTAGCACTGTAAAATGTGTTTTCCCACCAAGGAAAGGATTTGCTGATGAAAGCACGGACAAAACAAACGCTGACGATGGATCTGTCCACACGCCCTCAGGTCTCACGAGCTGCATCTCATGAATCTGTCACGATTTCCTCCTGCAATAGAACGGTTTTTGTTTTCAGTTGTGGAAAGAACTGAAGTACATTTACTCAACCACTGTAAGTCAATTGTGAGATACTTTTACATAAGAAGAAAACACGATACGCGTATGAAATACAAAAGATTTAACCAGGGCCTGCCAGCCTCTTTGGTTTGAGACCTCTTATCTTATTTTGGAGCTGTTTATGAGCTGTTAGCAGTTTCATCAAAGAGACAAAAAAGCAAAGACTGGAGAAACAGTCCAAAGAGTGAACAAACATTTGTGTAGCTTTGTAACTTTGTTTTTTCTCTTCTCCTAATCTCCTGTAGACTGAGACTCACTGGACTAAACTGGTAAAGAAAGTAATTCAAAACAGCTTCAACCTTAACCAGTACAACAGCAAAATTCTGCTTACACATAGATATGACAATATTAACAACATAATATACTAATGTAATATACAGTATAATAATATGTCAATAACATGCACCATTTTTCTGCAAAAACAAGCAGTTTTTACTTGTAATAGAGTATTTTTACACCATTGTACTAGTACATTTACTTAAGTAAAGGATCTGAATACTTCTTCCACCAGTATTAGTTTCTCATAGTAAACCAATTAAATCGTGAAATTAAAGCCCTGCTTTAACTTCAACAAAATTATTTTAGTTGCTTAACCTTTACAAAAGCTGTTTTATTTGCATGTGACAGTGTGTGTGTATGCAGTGTGATCCACAATTAAAGATTCATGAGGATGCTAGTGAGGATGTTCTTACTGTACCTATTGCATCACAATCACACTCACAGTAAAGAATGCTCCTCTGGTGTTATTTCCATAGCAGACGCTCCTACTGAGATATCCCCGCGGGCTGAAAAGCTCTCTTTTGAAAAAGCTCTTGCTTTTCACCTCACTTCCTGTGTCTTTTACAAACAGTCAGTAATTCTTTTTGATGATGCCAACATAAAGGCCTTTTTGTCAAAGTACCTATTTTGATTTCTCTGCGGTATAGACCGACTCATGTTTCGACATCCTCTAGTTGTGTAAGGATGATGTTGATGATGATGATGATGATTGTGGCAGCGAGGGTGTGATACACTAAACACCAACAACCTTGGCAAGGGGAACGGCATCATCATCATCACCCTAACCTTCACAGGACTAAAATGAGATACAATAACCTTGATTCTGAGCGCACACGCCCTATCAAAGCCCATGATCTATTCTGAGTGACATATCATTCATATGGGAGTGTCAATGTGCAGAGTGATGCAAGCAGGGTGCAAGAAATGCTTCTTGCTGTAGCTGAAGATGTACAAACAACATAATGCTCCATTGTGCTTCACTGTTTGTGTCCATAGTAAGGGGCGTCCCAAAAATTCAATATGCAGAGGGCATACGAGGTGAGCGCTTTGTGAAACCATTGAGAAAATGGCAGCTACTTTAGTCTGTTGATAAGCTCAGACATTTGATACAAAGGCTCAGAGTAACGCTTTTGCAACATGATGTGCGTAAGCAAAGTGGACGGAGCTTCTGGGTCTGAAAAGTGAAGCCAACATGGAGGTGCCTTAAACCTGCATTCTCTCTAGTGATGACTCTACTGGTTGCAACAAGAACTCTGATTGTATGCAAGATCATGAGAAAGTGTGCGTACTTCTCACATGATTTAATACCTGAGTGCACTCATACTTGTTTCAAGTGTTCCTCAATGATGTTCATTTTGAAAATTATGGTCCCGTTTAGAGTAAAATCAGACAGTAAATCAGACTGTGTTTAAGGTGTGGCAACATTGTGATTGACAAGCTTCTACCACGTTATGTCTTTGGGTTCTCAGTCAGATCTGAGCAGGATAGAGGCAGTTACAGTGGCTCTGTCCACTATTGATCATACATTTATCTTTTGTGATTAATTGCATATATAAACGTTTTGATTCCAAAAAAATGGAACCACAATCTGATAATCTATTTGGTTACATACTGTGGCATTAAAGGGATATTTTGGATATTTTTATTCAGGATTTATGATGTCAACAAATAGTTGTCATTGTATTTGAGATGCAAGTCTTGTTCTGTGCAGATTTAATGACCTACTTCCAAATCTGTTGTGTTATGACTGACTGATACACTGACTGATGTGCTCACACTGTAGCAGAAGTGAGTGGCTATTTTATGGAGTGCTACATGTTCTTTGCTGTTTCATCCATCTGAACCAGCCCTAGCAGCAGTCAGCCACCACATCAAGCCACTTTTAAACATACGTTTTGTTTGCTAGGCCGTGCGAGGGGCGGTGCCATGGGCAGAAACCTGAACGATTTGGAGGGCCCTGAACTAGAACGAGGTACTATGAAAAAAATGTTGCAGACCACCCGCCAATGATCAAAAGTATTTATTCAGATATTGTTCATCACAGGCCATTAGTTCTCTCATAATTTAAAGTATATTTTGACCTCATTCATGTTTTCTACTTCTGATTAAATGATGTTTCAAGTTTTTTTTTTTTTTTTTTTGTTTTGTTTTACTTCAACTGACCCCCAATCAAACAAAAAGGGTTTCATTGATTTTATTGGGTTGGCATTCGAGACGAATCACTCCTCCATGAATCTTGTCTAGAGAAGTTCACCTTGAAGAGTGTTATATGAGCTCTTTGTTTTTGTTAATTGTTGGCAAGTAGGGGTGCACAGTGCAGTCACAGTGACTACGTTTTAATAAGTTTAGGGTTAAAGGCCATAGATGGTGGTTAAAGTGGCGGTGGCTTTTACTGCTGATGATCAAGTTTTTCTTCGATCTATGCTAAAGCACAAAGTGCATTTTCTTGAGCAAGTTTATCAAAAACTTTCTACCAGGGGGGAGCTGATGTTCTTTTATAGACAGTGCAGACTCTTCACTTTTGAATATATGGCACTTTAAATTAAGAAATACAGAAGATGTGCTTGATTTGACAGTGCAGAGCTATCCAGATAACTTTGTAAATCTGCTTCATGGAACAGGCTCACTTAAAGCCTGATCTCTGCTAACTCCTCAAAAATATGTAGAATCTCATCTCATCGATCTGGTCTTGCCTGTTACATGCAGAGTCCCAGAGAACAAATGCACAACACAAAACCATCCAGAATATTACAAAGTCAACCGAGTAACTGATACAGTTTACAAAGAGCAATGCAAAAAATCGGGCCACC